>NC_058136.1:50669343-50788363 GCF_016433145.1 Gracilinanus agilis | reverse complement strand
CACACGTGACAATAAGTAACAAATCAAGAATAAGGGACTGCCCTTTGGGCAGTCCAAATCAATGTAGAAACTGCCATTTGTCCATTTGAATTAGAGGTGGACCACAGGAAGTGATGAAAGACACATTCTCTTTAAGTAAGTGAGTGAACTTCCTGTGGGGGCAGTTGCCGTCTGGAACTGGAGGAAGAAGCATCTCCTGAGACCACAGACAGCTTACACTCTGTATTGTCACGTGGGTAAGTTAGGCTGGCTTCCTTGGCCTAGCTGGGCCAATTCTAAACTCTGCTAAACTCTGCCTGTCTGGCTGTTGGGCCCTGTGGCTTACAGCTTCATTTGATTAGACTTCTAACCTCCCTTTTCTCTTTATCCCTACTTTACCTACCTGATTGTAAATAAATTCTTCAACCCGATGCTGACTTGGGTCTGATTTAATTACGGAATCAACCTAATTGTTGATTCCTGGCGGCCACATAATTTTAATATATAGCTATAATAACTAAATTTTAATTCTTACAGGCAGGTGGACATACACTAGGTAAAGGTCAAAGGTTGGAGCAAAATCTATTGGGCTTCAACTGAGAAAAAGAAGGCAGGAGTTGCAATTTTGATATCTGACAAAGCCTCTTTGTATCCAGTTCTTTGATACCACACACACAAAAATTACTATAAATATTTTTGTATTTTGGGATCCCTTTCCCTTTGATCTTTTTGGGATATAGTCACTTCCTTAGATTTTTGGGTGGAGTTGAAAACTGTATGTGTTGAGATATTTATAACACTTTTGCATGGAAATGTGTTTTCTTCCTTCCATTAATCTCATGATGGCTTTATTTATAGTGCAGTTAAAAGATGGTATTAAGGGAGAAGACACTGGGCTGACTTCTCAGATTGCCCTTCATGGTAGGGAGCAGTCTTCTCACATTAAGAGCTTGGTCTTTAGCTTCAAAACCCAGGAACTCTATTTTAGCAGTTCACTCCATTTTTTTTAGCCTTTAAGAGGTAATGATTATTACCAATAGTTACAATTACATTTGTATAGTGTTTGAACAATTACAAAATGCATTCTTTGCAACAATTCTTTAAGAGGCAGAGAGTATAAACATTGTTATCCCTATTTTATGGACAAGAAATTTAAAGGTCAAAAAGCTTACGTGACTTATCAAGGATCCCTGGGCAAATTAAGTCTCGTTGATGCTCAAAAGGAGCATCAATTCATGCTCCTCAAACTCAGAATGTTTCATTCATCTTTCTAGGATCTATGCAAAGATCAGATAATCTATAAATATTTGTGGAATGGATGAATGGGTGAGATTCTCTTAAAGTAAAAGTATACAAGGAATGAGAACCAAATGGAAAAACAGCAGCAAGAAAAAAAAAATAAACACATATGCCCATATATACATAAATATGTAGTTTGGATATTTAGGTGTGGATATATGCATATACATGTGTATATACATGTTTGTATATGTGTATGTATATGTGTGTGTAGATAGATAGATAGATAGATAGATAGATAGATAGATAGAGTTTTTTTCCAAAATATTTCATTTACTTTTTTTTGGACATTTGAAGATACAGTATTTCCAAAAATACAATCTGGAAAATCATTAAATAAAATGGAAAACCATCCCAAACTTTTCCCCTGGTCATGCTATCTCTTCAGGGTCAGCGTCTCAATTCTTGCTCTTGTTTCATTACCTGAGTTCGGAGCTGCTGGAGTTCAGTTTCGAGTTCCTGTATTTTTTCCTCTCGGCGCTGAAGTTCAGCCTGGGCCTCCTGTCGTGCCGTGAACTCCTCATCAAACTGTAATAATCACTATCATCAGTGTACTCATCCACCTATGAGAGACTTAATACTAAGCTTTGAAAAAAGGTTGAGCAATGGTACATAGGAAATAATGAAGGATTTAGGGTGGCATGGGGGCAGAGGGGGAGGAAATTATTGTAAACAGATCTACTAAGAAAATAACATTGTTCAGGATGGTTTAGTTTCCTCAAAATGTAAAGTCCTCAAAAATGTTTGCTTGTGGTAATAAAATTTTTGATACTTCTTAAAAAAATGATGTGAGCTACAGTTGTAAGACATGATATGCCTGGGCAAAGAGCATGTTGTACTCTGTTAAGAGCTCAAATAAGACCAAATACAAATGATCTGTTCAATTTGGAAATTAAATGGAAAAGCATGACATCAAGTATTTTAATGTCATGAAGAGAGTTCTTCTTCAACAGAAGTCATATTCTGAGACCAGCCACACAGAGGAAGTTCAAAATAAACTAGAATATTCAACAACCATCCTTGACTGGCAAGCATTCAAGAAACAGTGTTTGAAAAGCTGATATTGAAATAGTCTATTATGGTAAGGGAATTCACTGTGTTAACAACAATGTTTATTATATACAGTGAGTAAGAGGAAGTACTCATGTAAAACTATTTCCAGGAGCCATACAAATGGATAACATAGAGGGGTATTACTCTTCTAGAATCCAATCCATAGAATTTTGAAGCTAAAAAGCATCTTAGAGAATATCTAGTCCAACAGCCTCAGGGTAGAGATGAGGAAAGTAAGGCTTGAAGGGACTGAGTGACTTGCTCAGGTCATAAAATGGTTCCTGGGAAATTCCCCTGATGCCTTAGCTGGCAGTTAGGTTCTTTTTCACCCTAGTACACCACCACCTAAAGTGATTCTTTCAAGGAAAAATTCCAGAGGTCACACCAAAAGTATTTCTACTCCAAATATTGTTCATAAGAACAGTTTATTAACCTATGAGATCTGTTTATAATCACTTCTAGAAGATATGCCTGGAAAAAACCCTGAGAGAAGTAGCATTTATCTCAAACAGTTATCATGGCATGGTGTTTGTTAAAAATGAAGCAAGCTCTAAAATTTGGGAAGAGAGCTGAGAATGTGCTCCTTCAAAACACATACTCAATGTTAGAAAGAGAAAGTCTTCTTTGTTCATCAAAAGGTGGGCAGATCTCTTACCTCTATTGCTGCACTAGGAAAAGAGAAGGTGCCACACCAACATCTGTTGCTGAAAGCCCTCTAGTGACTGAGAGCATGAAGACCTGTCTCCAAATGCCCTAACGTACTTTCACTGATACTCTTTTATTTCTGGCCTGATAACAAAAATGAGTATCTAATTTCCAAGCAAGTCACATTGTTCAATGGATGGTACTCTGCAAGCACTTTACCTTACCAGTAGAAAACTACTGGTCTCCTACATGTGTTTCTCTTTTGCTCTGGCACCAAGGGAGAAAGAGGGAAATCCACAGGATCAAGAACTATAGAAAGGTGCTCTTGGGAAAAGATCAACTGCAACCATGGCCTGCTGACTTTCGCTAATAAAAGCCTAAGCCCAGTCTCAACGATGACTATGGCCATCGGGGCTTAAGAGTGAGGTTTGCTCAAGAGCCTTTCCTACAACAAACATATGCTACGTAGTAGTTTGAAGTTTGTGAAGCAAAGAATTATTATAAAACAAATTTAAGGGCTTAACTTTATTTCCGCAAAACTGAGCTTCTCTAGTAGATAGGACTAGTAAACCATCTCTCAGCTCTCTATGGAGCTCCTTACCATGAGCAGAAGAACTGTAGGAAATCGATGAAAACTTATTTTAATCATTGCTTTTATAGCATTCATATCATTTGAGTAACTTATTTATTGCCATTTTAAATGAATAATATGATTTCTTTTATCGTTGTAATATATAATACATTGTATTGTATCATACGCTGTATTACATACATCAGTGTATTAAGAATGATGCCAAGGGAAAAGTGCAAAATGGCCATCTTATTTTATTCCTACAAAACATCAAGAGTCACTGGTTACTAGAGTGGCTAAAAAACATAATAGAGCATATGATTAAAATAAAATTTGTCCTGACCTCCTGGATTCTAAGTAAAGGTGAGAAATATACTCAATTATAAAATAATGTCATTCTAGAATTGCATAATCTTACCTTTTTGGAAAATTCCGCTGCCTTTTGTTCACTTTCTTCTACTTTAGCTTTGTCTACACATGCATCTATTAAGATTGACCAAAAGTAATTAGAAATGATGACATCACACACTTACAAGGAAAAGGCTGTATTGCTTTCACACTATCTTCAGCTAATACAAGGGAGAATCATTTTCTGTCTCCCAAGAATATAACTTCAATTTTTATAAGACAGAGAAATAAAAGGGAAAAGAATCTCACTGTGCCTGAGGTAGAACAAAAACAAGTCTATTTTTTCCCCAGGGCATAATGCTATTCTTCAAGATAGACTCATTGAGGAATGAAAATGTCCATATGAAATTCATCCAGGCCTAATTTCTAAAACACTAACAGGCAGTGGGCAGTTGTAGAGAGCAGGCCTAAAAGATAGGAAGACCTGGGCTTAAGTCCCACCTCTAACATAGACTAGCAATGGAGCTGCACAAGTCACAGCTTCTCTGGACTCTAAAAAGGTTCCTGAGATAATGAGTTACAGAGAAGGTCTCCACCTGCACTGCTTGATGGAGTTTCATGGCCTGAGAGTTCCTTGTATGAATGAAATTGCACGTCCTTTCCCTATCTCTTCTCTAGTGTTAACATAAATTGCCTACGTCGATGGGTTTTCTCTTTTCTAAGATCAGATAGACCTTCTGACCCATTTTTCAGGATTTGGTATCAGAGCAGGGGCTGTAAGTGACAAATGAAAACATAATTTATGCCCTACATGTCTGCCATAGGAAAAGAAATGAATCAGTTCTAAAGTGGTATCAATAAGCTAAAGAAGCGGATGAATATACAGTGAAACCTGATAAATTCAGGGCACAATGGGTCCAGGTGAGATTTACCTCACATTATCTCTTCAGACAAGATTTGCTAAGTTATAAGTATAAGCAAAAGGAAGAAAATATATGACATCTACTTAAGAGAGTAAGTTTTCCAATTACCTAACAAGCAAGTCAGAAGCAATGGTTTCAATATGACCAATATGCCATTAACAAATCATTCTCATTGACATAAAAGAACTCACTACCTAAGAGACTCAAAAATTCAAATTATATTGGTCACTACCATATGTAGCAGAAAGCAACAGAATCATATTAACTTAAGAGCTACAATGGACTTTTTGGATCATTCAATCCAACCCTATACAAAATGTAGAAAGCTCTCCTTTAAATGTCCCTGTCAGAAGTTCATTAGCCTCTGCTTGAATATTTACAGTGGTATGAAGCTCAGTACTCCATTCTTGAATATTTTGAACTACTTAAGAATTTTTCTCTTACATAAAAGGGATGATCACCTCCCTAAAATTTCTACCCAATAATTCATATTGTGCCCTTTGGTGAATAATCAAATTTCATCTCTTCAAAAATACTTCATATTCATATTTTTTTTCAGTAATTGAGATGGAAATACTTGTTTTTTGGCTCAAGTTGTCAGAATTTACTTTACTTTTTAAAAGGAGGATCATACATGCAATGGCAATGAATTTCTCCTTATGTCATTCCACAAACCCAAAGAAAGATTTGTTAATAGACAGCAAAAAAGGGGCTGGCATCATGTTAGAACAGAAACTAAGGGTGATCCATTTGAGTCAAATTATCATCAAAGTAAACTTGCCCCTTAAATTACATAGATATGCCTACAGCACATGGCAAGTACTAGACCCAGAATATATACTCTCTGTTCTTCCTTATGTTCATAATTAAAGTGTATTAACTCAAGCACAATAAGGAGTACAAAGTTTAGAGCAGCGGTTCCCAAACTTTTTTGGCCTACCACCCCCTTTCCAGAAAAAATATTACTTAGCCCCCTGGAAATTAATTTTTAAAATGTTAATAGTAATTAATAGGAAAAGATAAATGCACCTGTGGCCATCAGTGCCCCGCCCTGGATCGCTGCAGCACCCACCAGGGGGCGGTGGTGCCCACTTTGGGAATCATTGGTTTAGAGTAATAATGTATGACCTATTATAAACAAAGTCAGATTACTGAATCACCATCACTAGAATTGTGCTTTGAGTAGCTCTGATGACCAGCAATCATTGAATCATTGAATTGGAGAGCTGCCATCGTCAACATAAGAGAGCCTACTGCCTAAATCCACCAACTTATACATAAGGCAAGCGAAGTCCAAAATTTCAATGCCTTTCCAATATCACATAGCTAACTGGTGGGGTAGTAGATGAGGAGTGTTTGTAATGAGCTTACTACCATTGCTCATCTGTTCCTTCTGTGAGCAACTGCAAAGATTTCAAAGATATCACAGGGCACAAAAGGCAACAGAAATGATGGCCTGTTTTGCCCATGTAAGGCAGAAATAATACTACTTATACAGAATGTGGAAATAAGAACACATCGGGGAGAGGAGGTTGAAGAATCTCACTTTGAGCCATTTTTAAAGGTAAACAGATATCATTTGTAGTTATTCCTTGGTGTGGGGAATGGAGGCTCTCTCTGCCTTAAAGGTGTGTGAAATGACAAATTAATTGAGTTCAAAAGGTCAAAACAAGCCTATATCTCAATTTCCAAAATTGTACTCTAGGAATCCAACTTTAAAGTTAATTTCAGTTGAGTTCTTTTGGAGTGGTATACACATGTATAATGTCTCATTGGAACCAGAAGAATCTGAATGAATGCTTTGATAATAATAAGGCATTTACAGAAGCACCTCACAGTCTTTGGGACTGAAAATAAGTATAAAGTTTCTGAGTATTTATCAAGAAAATGTTTCCAATTTTCTACTTGTAACTTTCCCATAATCATCACAGTTAATAACCATATTCACTGAATAATCACAGGCAGGGGACCTTAGGACTCATGATTTTACAGAAGATGCAGAATTTAAAACCATTGCTTTCCTTTAAAGTGACGATGATCAGGGATTTAATTACATACCTATTAGGTGAGTAAAGTCAACATCTAATCTCTGTCGATATTTGAAGTCTGGGTCCATGCCGCTAACATGGAGCACTATCTGTGAAACACATTCTTCAATGATCTTATAATATTGTGGCCTAGTGATGAACAAAGACAAACAACCCTCATAAAAAATTTCCTCAAAAATCAGACAGAAGGAAGATGAAAGAATAAGTTGACTGTTTTTTTCTTTGAACATTCAAATTGTAAAACTCTCTATGGAGATATAAGCAAGAAGAATTAATGTCTACTTTTGAATATGGCAACTTTCTTTTCTAATCTACAGTGAGGGAATCTAATGAGACTACTCCAGAAGTTAATATTCTTGCATATGTGACTTTAACCATGGATTCTCATCCACGGAAACAACTCTTGTGGAAATGGGAACTGGCAAATTCTTGTGGAAAGTGCTGGAGCCCTTGCCTCTTCAGCAGTCACAGCTACTGAAGACCAAGAAAACCAAATTCCTTAACACTGTCATATAGTTCAACATCTAAAAGAGATTTTGTTTTATTTATGGAAATGATATCAAAGAAGAAATATTAACTATCATATGCTTTGCCTCTCCACCCTATGGACCATAGGACTGTCCCATCTTACTTGTAGTTGAAGCCTCTATTAGAATAAGAGTTCCCTGAGAGCAAAAATTCCTTTACTTTTCGATTTGCATCTCTAGCACTTAGCACAATTACTGCTTAATAAATGTACTTTCATTCCTTCATTTATTCACTTAATCATAAAATATGAGAACTGGGAAGGGTCTCAAGGTTTATCCTGTTCAACTTCTGAATTTTACAGATGGGGGAACTGAGGTTCAAAGAGATTAAGTGCTTTCAACAAGGTCATATGAATGAGTCAGGATAAGACTTGGGTCTTTGGACACCTGAGGCAGTATTTTTTCCATTACATCAGTGATTAAGAAATTAGAATGCTTTCAGTTTTATTTAATCTCTCATTTGTACATGAAAATAATAGACTCTGGACAATAATGTCTTATTTGGCTAGCATTTTTAGGAGTGCAAAAACAACATAACTAAATTTTCAAGATAAATAAGACAACTTCGCAGGGTCTCTTTTTAAAAAGTCTTTGATGATCTGAGATAAAAATTTTTCTAAAACAGATAGTGTGCTTTCTTACAAAGAAAAAGCTAAAATGAATCCTCTTTTCTTAATGATTTGGCACTATTCGTACCTTCCATTACTATTCTGGGCATTAATATAGTAACTCTCCTTCCTCGTTTGCTATAAGGCATCAATTCTGTGATCAGTTTACTTGCTTCTAATTTGATTTTAATCTGCTGATATTTGAGAGTCAGAAAATCAAGGCTATATTGAATTCAGAGTCAATAAGCTGTGAAGGAGGCCTGAGCACCTGAGCTTTGGGATCCGTATGGCAGCATTCTCTAGATTTGGAGGATGTTAAATGATACAATATTTTTAATAGTCCATAGATCCTAATGCCTCCATGTGTGAAATACTTGCATTATATTCTTTTGGAAATTTAAATGGCAATTATTACATAGATAAGAGTGAAAAATAAGACAATAATTTTTTTAAAAAAAACATATAAGTACTTCTGAAAAAAAGTGTAACAGTGTATACTATCTAGAATTTCCTAACTCATACCTAAGATATAAAAACCAATAAATGAGGAGAATTTACCAAATAAATCTCATTATCTCATTCTGTCTGTGGATGGATATTCTTTTTGTAACTGTTTCTTGCCAGGTGCTTATATCTAAGTAGGGTATATGACCTCATCCATTCTAATATCTTTAAATATGAAAGCAAAATTAAAAAGAAAATATTGCCAACATTTACTCTTACCTGACATAATAATCATTCCTGATGAGCAAGAAATGTTGTAGAATGGACAGCAAGTAATTTTCAGAAGAAGTATCCTTCAGCATGTTATAAAGAAGATGATAGACTTCATTCATATCAGTAAAAAATCAGTTAAGAAAAAAATCAAAGATCCATAATAAGAGTTTCATTGGTTGTATGGCAAGAATTTTTTTAGCCCCCTCCTTCTGAGAAAAAAACCAACAATGATGAAACCAGATTTATCATTCTACTTTTGTAAATGCTTCTTCAACTTAAATTCAATGGACTAGTTTTATAACATTTATGTAGAGTATTTTCTGAACTTAAAAGTTCAGCAACATAGTAAGAGAAAGGATTTAAGGATGTGATTTTTTAATATTAGTTCCTGAAATGAACATATGTTGGATCATCAGTATTTTTATCGAAGTACAATGTGGCCATTGCTCCCTAATCATTAGCAGTATATAATCCAATGACTTACTCTGAGAATATGGATACATGTGTTTACTGGTTTCCCTCTTCTTAAGTCTTGAGAATATGAATGACATTAGTGCTTATTGGTTTTATGCTCTTCAGTCAAAGAGCTGCTAGAATTGGATTTCCAAGGAGCCTCAATTTCTCCTGACATTTTTCATGCCACAGTTATTCAACATAAAATAACAGAAGTAGCTTTATTTTATTTAAAGAAATTCTTATTAGGTCAAAGTATAATCATTTTTTATTATTTCGATATTTTTTTTCAAGATGCAAAATAAAACAAATGAATGTTGGAGTATATTTAGTTACTAACATAGAAGCTTAGCGGTCACATACTTTCATTTACCTATATAACATAGCTTACAGATTCAATTCGCATTTACTTTAAAGATTATAAAAGAGGAAAACAACTATAAAAAGAATGCCTAAACTTCTTCGGTAAGCTCAAAAAATCTTGACAAAACTTTTCGAAAGTACTACGTGCTTAGAGTGTTACATTCGTCTAATGTGAGTTGGGTGAAAAAAGCATATAAATATGCTAATTTGGGGATATGAGCTCCTATACGAACAAAGAAAATTAAAGCTCAAATCATTTAGCGCCCTCTTTGCCTAACACTTAAAGGAAAATGGCACCAGAAACATTATTTCAACCTGGTGTCACCATGATTACAAACTAAACAAGGTTAATAAGGAAACATCAGAACTTCCTCGCTTAATTTGCTCATCATGATTCCTTGTGCATCATGTATTAAAGGGAGGGGGGGAGACACTGCCACCTAAGTAAATCCTATAACCTCATCGCAGTATGAGGCTAACACCCAGTGGATATCATATTACCCCACAGAACTATTAATTTCACATGAAATTATCGATGAATTGCAATTCCATTTGCTGACCACAGTAAACTCACACTATCCCAAACCACTAACATGTACAATTGTTACCCACTTTTATCAAGTGAATTGCATCTTATCTTTAAAGAACAAGTAAATGATTCACGGATTAGAAGTAAATTGCATTTGGGGGTCCATAGAGTACAATTTAGTCAACCAGAAAGGAACTTTACCTAAAGACATATACTCAATTTCCCCCTCAGAAGTTCCAGTTCGTTTCAACAAACACATCTTCTACTACGTACCTAAAAAAAAATTCAAATAAGAACCTTGCTATGTACGCCATAGGCCATAACGGCAAAGATTTCAGCATAGTCTGGGTTCACTGTGAGGTTTACTTGTCACCAGTACCAGAAGAAGCTCATTAAAAGCAGTCTGACACTCCCACAGCAGGAAGCCCAAATACAGGATTCCAGTGAAGCTCCACTGTACTTAAGTGAATGCAAATTGGGTTGGCAGACAAGAACATCATGTAATGAACTACAAATTTACTCATCCAAACCGCCTTCAGAAATATATCAAAAACAATTTTTGTGCTTTATCAGAAGGATATTCCATTTCTGCTCGAATGTCATTGAGGCGATGTGATAATTCATTTAAGTCGTCATCTTTGTTCTCATCAAATACTCTCAACTGGATATCAAGTTCATCATTGTCTTTTTCTTTCAGACCCTGTTATAAAAAATAAAACTCCAAAGGTAAATGAGTTTCCAGATAACATTAGGTATTTTCCTTATCCAAAGGCCAATGGACACAGAACAACCTCATTTCCTACACATAAACATGACAAGAGTATCGAATGTTTAGTCAGACATAACATTTACTAAGAGACAGTCACTGCGACTAATTTCCAGGTATGAAAATCAAAGGACTTCTTATTCTTTTACATGCGCCAGAGTTTTCCATATCCAAGGTCAAATAACTACCTGCCAGATTTATAATGGAAAGCCCTAATTCCTTTAAACTGCTTCCTAAAAACCTATATTTAATGGAATCCTTTGGACTTAGTAGCCTAATAAACGATGGTTTAAAAAGTCATGGGGTTGGAACAATCACATATGCAAATGAAAACCAACTGTATTAAGGACAAACAAATAGAAGGATATATATTCAAGCACAACTGTCCCAAGTATTTCATGGAAATTTTCATAAAGGTTTTTTTTTAATTTAAAATGACATTTTGTGATTACAAAGCAATAAAGTTATAAGATATTTTTGTCTAAATAAGAGCGCTAAAACATATTCTCCCTTTACTCCCATTTCATATTTGTTGAGAGTAATTACAACACGGTAACTTGGAGATTAATGCCATTTTTGGTTATATGTACACATATATTACAATCTTTATCAAAATAATCATAAAAAAGCTTTTGAGCATGCCACACTAGAGACTGTTGGGCTGGACAAATTTCAGCTGCAATGCCTTTAAATATGTCTCCTTTAAGTTGGAAGTTTTTGAGACTTGAATCGATTTATCACAACTGAATATGATTAAAAGTGGTAGAGCATGTGGGCTAAGGATGTTCATTTTTGCACTTGACTTTTAAAAGGAAAATGTATGGATTCTGCAGTTCAAATTAGAGAGATAAAATGAGTGGAATACATTTTGGGGAAAAAATCCTGTAATTATTCAATGGAATAAATATAAATAGAGAGTTAGTGGCTACTTTGTCACTAAAATTGAATGCAAAGGTAAAATTTTTCAAGACATTTTAACAATTTTCATAAAAATGTGACTAATTCCACTATGCTAATTTAGTTTCATTGCATGTGATAAATATTTAGCACTGCCTTTATACATATTCCATATAAAATAGAGACTAAACTAAGTTTTATTTTTAAGTTGTAATTAACTGAGAACTAATTATCCACCCTGATTTTAACAGAATTTATATTGTGATGACAGTGATAATTTGCAAAGCAAAACAATTTAAATTTGTTGAGTCAGAGATATGTGCTAACATGTTCTATTTTTGAAAACAACCTTTGTGGGTTTTCTCTAATCTGTGGGATGTTTCATATGTTATCTTATGCTGTCAGAGAACACATGCCCAAAGGTCAATGTTATGTAGGACAAGGACTTTTTTTTTTAAGTTACAACTGACATGGAGTAATTGAGGTGGAATTAGATTTTCTTATAAAGCAACAGAACTTGGGATTCGAATACCCTCCATAGTCAAAACACTTAGCAAAAATGCTAAATTTAATATTAAATTTAAATATTAATTAATTAAAACATTACTTGAATATTAAATTAAGATTAAATAGGTTCAGGGCATTAGTCACATAGCAAATATACTTAAATAAATCATGTGTTGTAAGTCTTGTAAGATACGGTGCTAAGTTCTTCAGATAATGAAGATACAGAAATTTGTACTTAATGATTAGGATATCTTCTAGAGCATAACAAGACCTCTTGGCAGAAAATGTAAATTGAATTATCCAAACTGTCTTTAAAATACATGTAAAAAATATTCATCTTGAGTTGATTTTTAAATTTGTCAGCATTGTGAGCATTCTCCGGTAACATTAGCTCTGTCTTCTTCTATAGATACAATGTGTGTGATTTTTATAATCTTAGTAAATATTCAATTCTTTTTTTAATCTTTCTTCTCCTTTCCTGCACTGTCTGCCTCCTTGACACAACTATGAAAACTAAGAACCTTCTGGTAAATGTGCATTGATCTCTAATGCAGTGCCTCGGTTTGAGACTTTTATTTGATGCTAGTTAAAAGCTGTCTTCAAACTATGGTTGAATTAATTTTAATTTGTCTCTCAAACACTAAGCTACTAAAGGAAAATTATAAAGAATACAAAGCAATAGTCATGTCAGCCTGTTTTTCTTCTACTATAGAAATTAATTCAATATATTATTAACAGGAAAAGAGAAAAGATTTTCTTTTTTAAAAATCCCAATTTCTCTTTAATATTACAATAGTTCTAATATAAAAGGAGAAGAAAGTTGCTAGAATAATAGTTGAGAGATCCTTCTGGATCTCTGGTCACACTAGTGAAAGGACTCTGGTCAAAATGTTTTTAAAAACATTCCCCCATCCAGGAAAAGGAAAAGAACTAACACATGAACATACTTTAACAATTTCATTTTAAATGTGCCTCTCAAAATCATTGTGACTTTCAAGAAGCCCAAAGTATCAAAAACCTATACAAGAACCAAAACTTTTATGACAAGCTTGAAAAAGTTTTAGCTAGTCTTAAAAGCCAAGAAAACCTATTTCTCATAAACATAACTCTCTCCCTTGCCCCAACATACCCTCCCCATCATTTCCCATATATCTTATCAGCCATGGCAAAACTGCCACAGGAGATGAGTGAATTATTTCTAAAGCTGAGACATCAAAATGTACAGGAAAGTAATTGAAGTCACATGCTGACATTCAAAAGTATCATATTATAGTACTGTATGTCATACCTCATTATCCAGTAGGAATAAGAATGAGGGTACTATAGAAATGAATTTTCCAGACAAAAGAAAAATGTCGACCCTTTCAAACATCAAAAGAATTGTTCTTTTAACCATTTTGGATGTAAAAATGTTTTTAATGTATTAAACATTTTTCTGTCACCCTAATGGGCATACAATATCCAAGTATGAACCTTGTCTAAAGGACTTAAGGTCATTATTGTGAGTGCCTTTAGTTGTCCTATGAAGTGATGCCCTCAGGAGTTCTCCAAGTTGGAATGACTGCTTCCTGTATTAAATGGCCCACATCTGTTAGGCTTTTGAGATTCTAGGTGTCTCATTCATTTTCCTAACTCTTCCTTTTCTGGGGGGCTCTCGGTTGACACTTCACTGCTAGAGACCCTGTAATACCACCATTCCAAATAGCAGCATCATCCCAAATATCCATAAATACATATGCACACATACCATCACCTTAAACTTACTGCAGCTAGAATTCTATTTATAATATGCATACGTAAACTAAAAAGAGTCCAAGAATCTTTATGAATCAATAACACAAGCTTTATTATATATACTTCCCAAATAATCCTGCCCTTTTCCCTTACTTCCTAGTTTCAACTTAGTTCTAGATGACTTAAGCTGCTGGCTTAGTGACCTCTGGGTAACAAACATTCCTAGAGGCCTCTAATAAAGCCAAGGCCAAAGTCCACTCAGGATCTCACATCACAAATTTAACAATAGTGCCCACAGGCACTTTCAGAAGCACCTAAGGAATAAATGTGTTCATTTATTCAGTGCAATCCTATAAAAAATTTCTAATGATAAAAAAATCACATTTTGAAATGCTAGACTTTTAGTTGAGACAAACTATACCAATTAACAGGCAGACTGTAGTTATCCAGCAAAGTGACTAGAATGGACTACCCATAAACTTCTGTTCATCATCATAATGAAACTAAATATAACCCAACTAAAATAAGTTGAAGCTGAAACAAAATAAAGGTCTTTTATTTATTCAATATTCACTTCTCAACAAATAACAGCATTCCAATCCCCAAAACAGAGAAAGGAATTCATTGTTGGACTCATTATTAACAAGTCTGGATTATCTGATATAGATAATAGCTATTACAACAATATTTAGAGGTCTCAAGACTAAAAAATAAAATGCCTTAGATCAGAACAAATTGAAGAAGTTATACTTGAGAAGTTAGATTTACCTAGCTTTGTTTATCATCATAGAAAGATACCAAGCTTTATCTAGATAATAAAACCAAGAATACAACTTACCGGTAACATTTTCTTAAGTCCAGAACGGAGAAACTCATTTCTTAAATGTATCCGAAAATCAAGTTCATAAGGAGAGGTAACAAGGGCATTTATAAATTGCATGCAGGCAACCTGCAATAAGAAATCAAATTTAATTAAAGAGCAAAGCTAAAAATTAAAATATATATATATATATATTCACCTAATGCACAAGAAATTCATCTCTACCTCTACTAAATATGTGAGCGCTTTAAAATAGCATAGGAAATGCACAAAGAAATTGAAAAAGTCTACCATTGTAAAAAGCTTGGGAAATTTAGAGTATTTTAAAGTGGTATCAATTGTTGTAAACTCTAATAGCCAGAATAATTCTGATTTCATTATCAGATATGGACTATTGGATAATTTCACATGTAATGAATGGCCAACTATAGTCATATATTTATGCTGAGGAATACAATTCAATCTTAGAGATAATTAAACTCCCTTTGGGAAACACATGCAAACAAAACACTTGTGTCTCTGCTACAGCATATTAAAAAAAGAACAAGAGTTCTTCCTTCCATTTTAAGTTCCTTTCTCCAAGTCTACTTAATAACAAGGCTTCAATTGTATGCTGGGGAAAACAATTTTCATAAATTTATCAAATGAGGTTATGAAAATTTTCTGAAATGAAATAGAGAACAATGGTAGCCTGAGAAAAGCAAATTGCATTATGTTCTTTTTATTTTTTGAACATGGTGTACTTGCACAAAGTATATATTAAATACATAGGATGTATTAATTTATTATGCCTGAACAAATGTATACAAGTGAAATAAAATCTTTTTGTATGCATTATGACACCGATACTAATGTTTATTATAAGTCAGAGTAAATAGGTCTATTTTCAAGTAAAAGATTTCTCATTGACAACACCAGTCAGAAAATGATTTTGACTCCTCCTCCATCCACACCAAATCTTCATGTCCTTAAAGTTACCTATCCTAAATAGATACACACACACACACACACACACACACACACACACACACACACACACACCCCCAGGCCATGGGAAACTGCTGGCCAGAATGGAAGCAACAAAATGCTAATTGCCAGGTGTTCCATATATTATTCCCAAATAGCATTTCTGGAAAATGCCTACTGAAGTCTCAAGCTACTGGCTAATAGTTTAACTGAACAGCTGCACATTTTAATTGATTTATTTTAAAAACAGACTACCAGTAATATAATGCTAAAAGGGCTAATATACACTCAAAATCAGCAAGGAGACTCCTGGGAAATAGTGGGTTTGATAGATGTTAACTTCAAGTAAGAAACAAAACAAAACAAATCAATAATTTCTACTGAAAAATTTTCAGTACCAAATGAAAACTCCATCCTACAACTTGAATTATGTTCACCATCGTTGTCCAACTAACCAAATGGATAAAGGAAATATCAAGAGAATGGATTTAGGCCAAATGTGCACTTATCTGAAATGCAGCATTCCCATTCCATTAGAGGGCCAGTCTTGGTGTCAGGAAGACCTGGATTCAAATCCTGCTGCTGACATATGCATAATAATGGTGAGATTCTGGTCAAGTCCCTGAATTTCTGAGCTCCCTTTGTAACCACTTAAGAATATAAGTTTTCCTCAGTGTGGCGGCAATGTACAGGCGGCAGGGGTTTGCACAGGAGAAGTTTTCCATTTGGACCAAATCATCAGATGGTCAACAGGAAAAGCATACAGCAACTCCTAGGCTGCAGTTTGGTTATTCTCACTAGCTCACATCAAGGTGCCCCACTTCACAAGATCCCTGTTCTTTTCCATGCAACTCTTTATTGAATGACAATATGCAAATAAATCAATTGAGATAACATTGATCTCTAAAAAATGATATGACCGGAATCACATCATAGAAATGAAAGCAGAAAATGTTTTTAAGATTTTGCCAATATAACTGATGTATAGGTTCAACAAAGAAATCCAACAAAAGAAATGGTGGAGGCGGGGGGGGGGGGATGAAAAATTTTGTCAAACTGTGAAAGGTGTCAAAATACTAAGATGAATAGCATCGTGCAAAATGCCTTGACCTTGGATCAGAATGGATGGTGAAGTCAAAGCTTTTCATTTTACATTTAGACTGACTTGGCATGCACCTCATCATGCCATGCCAGTGACCCTGGGGTTTCAAAGCCCATTCTCGGAGAGAGCACACCCTCTAGCAGGCCCTACACCACACTGGATTGTCTTTGGATATAAAATGTGCACACCTGTCAGAAAATGTCTAGGTCAAAAAGGCTTGTCACCAGGGGCAAGTCTATTCTGAAGCCATAACTATGACTTACGAAGCCAACTACTAAAGTTGGAATGGAGGTCAGTGGAGGAAGCAGCCATCCCAAGGTAAGGAGAGATCCTGGAGCTATTGACGCGAGGATACAGTATCTCACATAACAGGAACTTGGCAACCTGAGGCCAGCCCAGCAAAATCTCCTCTCTGCCCTCCTACAAAGGGGACACCTATTTATTAGTGCCTGCCTTAATTAAGGGGCAAGTTAACCTTGATATTTATGATAGAAAACCCCAGTTATTCACATAGTGGAAATCAGCTGGGAAGTAGCTTTGGATATTGTACATATCCATAACTATATTACCATCATATCTGCCTGAATGAGCCTTATTATGTTATAACTATGACATGACCGAACAAGCCAAAGTACATGTCCAATCCAAAATTAATAGAGAGAAAAGTTACCATCTGCTGGGATTGTTTTTGCCAGAAGAAATTCTAGCTTAATGGCTTGTATTAATACATTACAAGTAAAGAGAACATTTGCACCAGAAACAAATTAATGAGTCTTGCAGCTCTCTACCTTTCTACCTAGTCTATGCAAATAGAGGCCTGTGGATCAAGAAGGTACACAAGGAGAAACTTTCCCTAAAATGAACTTATTCTGTATCGACAACAAAATAACTGCTGTTTTGGACATGCACGACACAGAATAATATTATGACTCATTTCCAGTGCATGGAGAGAATATTATAACAACAGAGCAAAGGGAGTTTAGTTTTAAATGCCCGCCCACCACCATCATCTTTCCCATTTGGATGTAAGCTCTTGTGACTAATGATTGCTCATTCAGAGAACCTGGAACCCAGCATGGGCTTCATAAATGCCTGCTTGTTAAGAAACCTGTATTTGTTTTAAGACAAGAATCAAAAGAGAGGAAGACAATGAAATAATCAATTTACTACTTAGCAGAAGTTTAAATAAAAATGAATGCTAAGTGGCAGCCATATCATGCAAAAATAGCACCTAAAAGATATATCCTAAGATAACATTTATAAATGTTGGGGAGAGGAAGCTGAAGGGCCACATTTCCACTGCCATCTACTTATACCAATATTCCAGAAGAAGTCTTCAGAGTAAAAGACTGGTAATAAAAGTCAGGAGAAAAATGTCCATACAAAGCTTGCCTGTGTAAAAGCAAAAATGTATATTAGTATGAGACATACCCTCAGAAATGAGCTCAGGCTCCATTCATCCAAAGTTGCTAGCTGAAATTCCACCCAAATGTATGCATTTGACATTTTGCATTTTCTCCGAACAGTTAAACACAATCTTCTTGTAAAATGTCACAGGAACTGACTGACCATCACACCACATCTAGGCTAAAACTCTTGCCACAAAACAGAGTCTACTAGAAGGCTTCAGCTGTGCAGGAGCCTAGCAATCAGCTAACACAACACTCACATTTTACATGAAAGGCAGCTGAAAAAAAGAGGAGTTAAGGCACTTGCCCACAAGATTTCATAGTGAATTAAAAGCAAAGTCAGGCCTCAATTGCGTATCTCCTGACTCTTAGTTCAGTGTTCTTTCTATAACACAAAAAAGTGGCATCATTCAATAACATTTCCACCTTTCAAGAAAGAAAAAGAAATGCTCTTGAAGTACAATTTTGACCATTAAAAAACCAGCTTTCAGACATAAAAGTCCCTTTGTATTGGTTTTTTAAATGACCAAAATATTCTCTCTCAAATCTCTTTGGCTTTTCAGGGGAAAAAATTACTCACAAGAGATAATTGAGCATTTTGTGGCAGAAGCAATATATCGTCCTAGGGCCCTGTCGTAGAGGTTGGGGCAGCAGTTCCTAGGGCCCTAGATCCTGAACACTAGAAACATTTTTCCTTAAAAAAGTATGGCAACCCTCCTTAGAACTGAACCGCCTAGAAGAGTAGGGCTCACACTACTCATGTTGCTTCCTGGTCTCCTAAGTTGAAAGCACCACAACAACTCTTCTATCGCTCAGGCTTCTGATCTGGGGCCCAGCAAAGCCAAGAGAGAGGCAGGGCACCCCAAACGATTCAATGCTTTACCCTCACTGAGTGCCCTTTCTGCGCTATGGCTGAGTAGACTTCCTTCTCTTTACTGTAAGATGGTCTAAGAGTATTTCATTTCATTCCAATTCTGAACTTGAAGCTCCAGGGAAGATTCACATCCAAAGTACAAGTAAATTTGCAACATCATGAATAAATGCATTGAGGCAGAGCTATGAATTTTTTTCCAAACTATTTATTGCTAAAACTAAATTACTTTCTAAATTTTTATATTTAATCAATGACTTCCTTACCTCATCCTTAAATTCCCATATGAATTTACTGTCATACTACAAAATCAATACATACATGTGCAATATAATTTTGTGCACATATAATTATAAACTAATCACTACTAGTGTTTTCTCCTCTACTAACCACTTAGCCCAAGGTCTCTTATTCTACATCAGTTCTTTTCACTTTTGTATTTGGCCTCCAGGAATGAAGGAAGAGAAGAGGACCCCTTTGAACTCATTTGTAAATGAACTGAAATGAAATAAAAGCAAGGATAATGAGTATTTTTTAAATGGATTCAACTAACCCAAGAGCCAGCTCTATACAAAGCAAACTCTTAGGCTCCAATTGACAAAGAGATAGAATGTGGACTTAGTTCTCAAGGAAATAACAACTTAATGCTTTATTCAACACAACAAACACTTGAGAACCAATTATGATTGAGGGACTCTTCTAGGAAATGAGGATTGGAAGACAAACATTAAACAGTACCTGCACACCAGGAATTTCAGGTGGGGATGGGAGGAGGACAGGAAATATTGATACAAAAAAGTATTAGGAAAAATGAGATAGAAAAAATGTTACGAATGGGGAAACTGACAGATCAGTCCATGGAGAGGACAGGACAGGACCTGAGCAGAACTTGAAAGGAAAACAGGGATCCTGGGAGGTAAATAGAAAGTGAAAATACATTCCAGGCATAGGGCACTATCTGTGGGAATACTGAGAGACAGGAAATAAGAGTATGGAGATCAGGAAATAGCAAGTCCAATATGGCTGGAATATGGGGTTCATGAATAAAAATAAACATTAAATAACAAAAATAACAAAGAAAGGCAAGTAGAGGCCAGACTGCAGAGTTTGTATTTTCTTCTAGAAGTAATTGGGGGTCACCAAATATTTTTTGAGCAGAAGAGTGACAATCACGCTTGTGCCTTAGAAAGATTATTTTGCCAACTTTGTGGCAAATAGTAGAGTAGATCAATTAAGAGGCAACGAAGGTCAGAATTAAGGTAACATTCATCTAAGAAAAAAGATGGATGCTACAGATATTTTAGAGGGAGAACTGACAAAATTTGGCAAGTGACTAGATTTTAGGGATGAGGGAGAATGAAAAGTTAAGGGTGACTACAAAGTTACAGATCTGGGTGAATGGGAGCTATCAGGGGCCTCTTATTAAGAGATGTGCACTTTGCTGAAATGATACAGCAACTGCTGATTGGTCTCCAGTGACTAGGGCTGTGTTGCATGGGACTGCATCAATAACGCTTGGTTATGGGGAGAAGGGACTCAACCAAGTTTCTAGGTAGTCAGTAAGAGGGAGGCCTCACACTGTTGAGCCCAATATCTTCTGGGGCCCTTGTTGCCAATAATTTATTTACTTTATACTTTCTTTAAGCAGGGAAGGGAGTATTTTTTCCAAACTCCTCATTTCCCTCAGCAACAAAAGTATAACAGCAACGTGTGCTTGCCTTGGTGAGACTGAGATCATGGCCAATGGCTTCTGATTTATTATTTCATTTCCTGAGCAAAGATGAACAAGTGTTTCCAGAATTTTTTCCAAAAGCTTATGATAACAGAAATGCAGAGTTTCCAAGTCTTGTGCCAGCCAAACAAGGGGGAAGAACTGCTCAGAGGAAAAGTCTGCTACTGCCAGATCATTCTGTAAATCGAAGAACTCAAGAAAGTTCAGGCCGGATGCTCAGAACCATCAGAGTTGCTCAGGCTCTCTAGGTACAAGGTGAATAAGAAAGGGAACTATAAATACTTCAGTCCCACAAAGGTGTCTCTGGCTCCAGAAGAAAAGGATGTATGTGATGGGTTATTGTTTTATGTTGCTATTATTTGCAAAAGGATATTTATGAATCTTTTCGATTTTAAGTCTGTTCTGTGGTAGAGGCAATAAAGCACTATCATATACATGATATTAATATTTTTCTATGAAAAAATACCCTTTCTAGAAGGGATCCTGTTACCAATGTCTTGGGAAAAGCCTAGACAGAACCTATCATTCTGATTTGGAGATTACCCAGAGAGGCATACTGATCTCTGCCTCCACTGGAAGCATCAGAATAAGAACTGCACAAGACAAGAAGGCAAGAAGGGCCTATGGGATGTACTGGATGAGTACAAGCATTGGAGATGTAGGATTTGTTGACATGTTGAATTATCATTCTGCAAGACTGAATCAATCTTGATACTCACATAGTACCTCCAACATATAGCAGACAATAAATGCTGATTGACTAGAGCAAGATGAGGAAAGGAGGAAAAAGGGATTTGGCTAATATTTAATAATTATGCAAGTGTCGATAATTACATTAATTGATTATGGCATAAATGTTTGAGAAGGTAAATGATGGCTTCTTTTTCTTTCTTTTTTTTGACTT
This sequence comes from Gracilinanus agilis, assembly GCF_016433145.1. NCBI lineage: Eukaryota > Metazoa > Chordata > Mammalia > Didelphimorphia > Didelphidae > Gracilinanus > Gracilinanus agilis. Next base: position 50,766,592 of record NC_058136.1, on the reverse strand, counting down.
TTTTGACTTCCACATTTTATGTTCATAATATTTTAATGAGGAACCATCAAAGTTTGGAGACTATCAGAATGAATAATTTATATTAATTGATAACTAAAAATGTAACATAAGATTTATCTAAAATAATTAATAGTGATGAAGGCAAGTTCTAAAAGGTCATTGGAAAGAAAGAAAAATAAGTTGTAATGAATGCAAAAGATAAAAGTGAAGCTATGAAAAGAACAGACACGTTTCATGCAAAAAGAAAGGAAGTGATATAAAAGCATTTTGGAGTCCTTAATCACCTTTAAGACTTCTATATTAAATAGCCATGTTGGCGAGGAAGAATTTGGTTTTCGATTGTTTTTATTTTCATCAGTCAATCAACAATTGTTTATCAAGTGCCTATGTTGTGCCGGGGATTATGATAAGTGCTAGGAGTACAAAGAAAAATGAAAGTAGTCTCTGCCCTCAAGGAACTTATATTCTAATGGGATAAGCAACACACCAGGATATGATGAATCAATATACCTTTATTAAGCAATTACTAGGTGCCAGACACAATGTAAGCACTGAGGATCCAAATACAAATAAAAAGAGAGCTTTGCTACTCCTGGGATGTCAGCCCATGATGCACAGAACTCAGGGTTATACTTTGGGTACACTTTGGGTACATCAGGGAGGTCTGTATGTTAGAAGCAAGAAGTTGGGGGGGGGCAGGGACTATGAGAATAAATCAATTTGTTCTCATTCTATCTCTTTCTATATTTTATGGAATACCTCCTAATCTTTATTTCCAAAACTGATCAATAGCTATCATTTTCTACTTTTCTCCTCTTCTTTCTCCCTCATAATAACTTCTCTTCTTTCGGGTATTCAATGATTTTTAATAAAGCATTTTATTAGGACAGGATAGTATGGTAGAAAGAGTCAGAAGATCTGAGTTCAAATTAAGTATTGCATTATTTAGTAAATAAATGAATCTGGACAAGTCATAACTTCTTAGCTTCAGTAAAGCACTTTATAAACAGTAAAATGTTATTTAAAAATACATCTGTCTTTCTGTTACTTCTCTCCTTCTTTTTTGAGATATTATCCAAATATGTGAAAGAAAAAATATTAACACTCATGAGATCTTGTATTAAAGGTGAGCTAGAAAAATTTTTGTGAAGTTAATACCATGTTTTAAAGTCCAAAAGAAAGAGGTATATAGCTGTTATTTTAAAATGTAATTACTGCTATATTTTAACAGAATGACTTCCCAAGACTGCAATAACATTTTGAGAATTCTCAAGATGCTACAGAAATAGAGAAGCCATTCTGTTAAAATACAGCACTAATTACTTTCTTTTAAACAACAGAGCTGTGAATACTGCCTTTCACTTGGTCCTCCTTGTGTGTTCAGAATGGTTAGTAGGTGGTGTCTAGTCACATGAAGAGTCTCCAGACACCAAGCATCATATATCATCATCCCTGGCAGAGTTCTTAGATATCATCATTCCCTCATTTTCAGGAAGAAACCAAAAGAGGTAAAATGATTAGACATGAGAGAAAGAAAACAGCCTCATTGAAAAAGAAGAAAAGTTAATTGTGTAAACGTGACCCCAAAGAAGAGAGATAGGGAGACATTCCTCTCCTATGCAGAGGTGGGAGGCCTACACATATGTAATATTACATACGCTTTCAAGTTTATTTGATGCATTGATATGCTTTGCTGATTTTCTTTTTAGGTTCCTCATTTTTTAAAAAATATTTTTGTTATATGGAACAGCTCTCTGGGAGAGTTGTGGGAAAAAAATTCTGGGACAAATTTAAGTGATATGAAAGCAAATCGATTAATTAAAATTTACTTCCAAAAAAAGAAAATGCACTTCTGATGAACCAAAATTAGCTTAATAAAGTCAGGGGCTAAATTGGACTTACATCCAAATATCCCATATTTAAAAAACATTGGGAAGGAATATTAAGTCAACAAACATTTGTTGTTGTCATTTCTGACTCTTTTTGATCCCGTCTGGGGTTTTCTTGGCAAAGACATTGGAGTGGTTTGCCATTTTCTTCCCTAGCTCATTTTACAGATGAGGAAACTGAGGCAAAAAAGGCAAAGTGACTTGGCCAGTGTCACACAACTACTAAGTGTCTGAAGCTAGATTTGAACTCAGGGAGAAGAGTCTTCCTGACTACAGGCCTGACTCTCTACCCACTGTGCCACCAACCTGCCAACAAACATTTACTAAGCTATAAGTCCATTCCAGACTTAGGTCAATTATATTTAAAGGAAGGGCACAAAGAAAGGCAAAACACTCCCTGCCCTTAAAGAGCTCAATGTCCAATGGGGAATTCCACCAACATGTAAATAAATATGTTTTATCCAGGGCAAAATAGAAGTAAATTTAAAGAGAAGGCACCAAGATTAAGGGAAGATGAGAAAACGCTTTGTGAAGAAGGTCGGCGTTTAGTTGAGAATTAGAAAAAGTCAGGGAAACCAGGAGGCAGAGAAGAGGGACAGAGTTCCAGTCATGAAGGACAGTCAGTGAAAATGCCCAGAGTATGAAGAAGGAATGTCCTGTTCAAGGAACAGCCTGGAATTTATGTCCCTATACTTGGGAATGATTCAGTTGTAAGAAGACTGCAAAGGTAGGAAAGGGCCAAATAATGAGGAGCTTTAGAAGCCAGAGGATTTTAGAAATCATCCCCAAGGAAATAGGAAGCCACTGGAATTTACTGAATGGAAGGCTTGGTAGTTGAATGGAAGGTTTGATGTTTGAAAGACAAATTGGATTTGGGAGATATCTGGGGTGCCTTATGGCAATAGCTCTTTGTTCCCAGGACAATGAGATAACAAATGTAAAACACTTTCAAACCTTAAAATGATATAGAAATGCCAGTTGCTGTTGTTATTATATAAGGTTCTTTGGCTTGTATTTTTATTCCCAGACTTTAGCACAGAGCCTGATACATAATAAAAGTTGAATCAATTATTTTTCATTCACTTATTCATTATTATCTGTTAGGAATAATGCTACTGACTGAGGATACAAATGCAAAAAGCAAGATGGTCCCAGGCCTCAAGTAATTTACATTCTAAGAGAGAGAGATAATACTGGGAGGCCAGCTGGTAGGTGAAGTAGTGGACAGAATGCCAGGCCTGGAGTTCTCTGCCATTTATTAGGCTATATGACTGAACCAGTCACTTTGCCCTGTTTGCCTCAGTTCCTCATCTGAAAAATGGACTTGAGAAAGAAATGGAGATTCTTGGGCTTTCTGTATAGTGACTGCCCACTAAATAATTTCTTGTGGAATAAATGAATTATTTCAATTTTGCTCCAGTATCTTTGCCAATGACTGAACAAAAAGAGTGAGAATATTAATCATGGCAGCCAAGAAAGGTTATTTTGGTCTGGAACAATAGGGTGACTAAAAGACACTTGTTCTCCAAAGGCCAACTGATAACTTTCCAGAGCCAGAGGTGGATGTATGTTGAGGGGTAGGGGGGAAAGGGGGTGGATGTGGGGGAGAGAGGAGAGAAATTCCTAAAGATAAAAGATGGCCAAGATAAAGAACCAAGGTTTCTGAGAGTTCAGATTTGTATGATTTTCCTCAAAAGGAAGGTCAATGCAGGTCTGCTCTGGCAGGCAAAATTGAAATAATTCATTTAATCCATAAGAAATTGTTAAGTAAGCACTCACTGTACAGAAAAACCAGTAATCTATACATTTAAATTGAGATGGTAAGTAGAGGCCAAGCCTAGAGTTTCCTTTGCAGGGCTCATTCACAGGTCTTTAATACCAGGAAGATCCTACTAAAGGATTCACATATACTAGCTGAAAAGAATCTGCAAATGAAGAGTCAAAAGCTGGGGAGGGGAGCATCCTCTCAGACAGCCAGGATTTACTTGTGGGGTACTGACATTTATCTTTCCCTGGCCAAAGAAAATGTCCTGGTTATTGAATCTTCTCTTTATATAAAAAAATACTTTTAAGAATATAATTCCAGACTTGAGCCCAAAAGACTTGCTAGTTTAAATTTATAACTGAGGAAATGGCCTAATGGATGGAGATAATGATTTATGACAGTGATGGCGAACCTTTTAGAGACTGAGGGTTCAAACTGCAACCCTTGTGCCACATATGAGGCCTCCCTTTACCCCAGGCAGGGGAGGGAAGAAGCCCTTTGAGCTACTGGGCAGAGGGGTAAGAAGGGAGAAGCCACCACTGGCACATATGCCATAGGTTCACCACTATGGGTTTATGATTTCAAAGGTGGTAAGAAGGAACAAGAGTCTCTACTAGGAGTGCAATGAGGAAAATCACAAATATGGATTTTCTATTATTGTCTGATTCTTGGTCTATCAATCAAAAGAGTATGGGAATGAGGTGTGGCCTCTCTGGCTTTCACTAACAGTGCTACTCTAGCTTGACAGTTCTCATCTACCCAGCTACAATCCTGACAAAAAATGTCCTTTGTAATAGTTCTGACAATGAATTAGGAAATACCTATTAGGTGGGATCAAGTGATTAAATGAATCAAATCAATTCATCTCACCTAAGGTAAGTGATAAAATGATATTCTTGGTACCTTAACCAAGAGAGAATGAGTCTAATAAAATCAGTGAAAGGTATTCCAAATAAGTGTGCAAAGATCTCATCAATTAGATGTATTTGATAAACCACTGGATATAATGGAAGTTATAGTGCAGGGGCAAGAGTGTCAGGATTAATATAAGAATACTATCAAGTCAGTTTAGGCCCAAAAGAGATCTGAGTCTGAGCAAACTATCTGGCAAGGAAGAGAGATAAGAGTTACCAAAGAGATGCAATCACTTGGGATGGCTGTAGGATACATAGATAGGAGAATGCCTCAAGTTAGGTTTTGGCCATCTCTCAAGTCCTTACTTCAACCATAAACACCAACTGGAGGGAAATTCAAAAGTCTAGAGAACTTCTCTTGTTTCCATCAGAACACTATCTTCTAACTAGGAACTGTGAGTTAAGTCTCTGCAACACGTGCTATCTTAACTCTGAGCCCACTTGGCTCTGAATTCTGCATACACTTGAAGCAGAATGTGTCATAGACTTTAGAAGGAGGAGAATATTTTACAACTGCTTTTAAATCTTAATAAATGCTCAATTCTAAAAGGTAATTAAGTCTGGCTGAATAATAAACAATCATGGTGAAAAGCACAGTGGTGGGGGCTCAGGAGCTATATAGTATTAGGAAGGTGTGTCTCAATCTTTCAGGGGTACCCCTAGAGCACTGAGGGGAACTAGAGCTAATCAGCCACTCTCTGGGGACCTGACTCATCAGTCTAAGAGAATAATCAGAGGAATTGAAAGAAATGCTCCAGGGGATGGCTATGTACAGACAAATACATCAATACTATCAGTAGTTAATTAAGCATATAATTTGAATGAAAAGGGGCAACAATAACTTGATTTTTATTTAGAAATACACAATTCCCATCTAGTTTATCACCAAAGTATCCATTTATCATTAGATCTTTAACTTCATAGACTAATTTTCAATAAGAATTTTGAAAATGGATCTTCTATAAAGGTTTAAAAGTGGACAGTGGCTTAATGGAACTTGGTGGCCCCCCACAGCACAAAATATGAGCTGGAAATTGCTAGGAACCCTTATAGCAGGGCAGAGAACTGATTCAATAGCATTCTTTCTTTAATGGCTTTTTATCGTGAACTGCTTAGCAACCTATAAAATATGTTCCTTTGAATCTAGCACACCTCTCAAGAAGATAGATGGCATGTTTCTTACTAGGTCCTCTGACACTGCATTATCATCATGTGAATTAGAGTCCTAAAGTCTTTCAAAGTTTTCATCACAATATAAATTGTTCTCCTAGTTCTGCATACTTCCCTCTGGATCAGGTCATAGAATTTTTCCTAGTCGCTACTGAAAATGTTCATTTTATCATTTGAAACAGTGCAATAATAGTTCAATATATACCTGTCTATATATTTATATGTACATACATATAAAAATGCACATATATACACCATAATTTGTTGAGCAATTTCCCAATAGGTGGGCATTCCCTTATGTTTCTGGCTCTTTATCAATTAAAAAAACCTGCTATAAACATTTTCATATTTCCTTGATTTCTGTAGGGTATAGTCTTAATTATGATATCAGTGGCTCAAAGGGCATGTACAGTTGAGTAGCTTTGGGGGCACAATAGCGCATAACATTTTTAGTGGCTGTTCCCCATGCTGAGAATTTTCCCCTCCTCCCCTCCCCTCTGCCTCCTGACTTTCCTAGCTTCCTTCCAACTCTAGATAAAATCTCACCTTCTAAAAAAATCAGAGCCCCCCTTAATACGAGGGACTTCTCTCTATTGATGACCTCCAATTTCTTCTGCCTATACCTTGCTTGTATATAGTTAGTTATATATTGTCTTTATCATTAGACTATGATCACCTTGAAAGCAGGGACTGTCTTTTTGCCTCACTAAAAACCCTTAACATCGTGCCTGACATATAGTAGATGCTTAATAAATGTTTAATGACTGACTGACTAATGCACTGTTGGTAGAGGTGTGGGTTAGTCATTCTGAAGAACAATTTGGAACTATCACTAAACTCCACAGTCTGGCTGTTGCAACACTACTAGGGCTGTGAGTCAAAGAGATCCAAAAAAAGAGGCAAAGGAATCCCATGTACAAAAAAAGTTCTAGCAGCTCTTTTTGCGGTGGCAAAATGCCCATCCATTAGAGAATGGCTCAATAAATTACAGTGTGTGGATAAAATGGAATAATATGTTGTAAGACATGACAGAAGGGATGGTTTCAGAGAAATCTAAGAAGACTTTCATAAAATGACAACAGAACAAAGTGCCCAGAACCTGTTCCATGGTGGATGTAAGAATATTATAAAAACAAATCGCCTTGAAAGATATAAGAACTCTGTTTGATGCAAAGATCAACCATAATTTCAGAGGGTTGATGATGAAGCAAGCTATCCACTTCCTGACCGAGAAATAATGGATTCCAGATGGTAAATAAGGTCTATTTTTGAACATTATAAATATAGGAATTTATTTTGATTATGTATATCTGCTACAACAGTTTGAGATTTTGTTTTCTCACTTGGGGAAGAAGAGCTGGGAAAGAGAAAAAATAATTTGTGTTCATTGAAAACAATTAAAATAAGAATAGGATAAAAAACTGGGCCTCTATTTCTGGCTTGGCTATGTACTTGTTCAGATGTATCAGTCACGTCTGACTCCTCATGACTCCATTTGGGGTCCTCATGGCAGACGTAAAGGAGTGGTTTGCCATTGCCTTCTCCAGCTCATTTTACAGATGAGGAAACTAAGGCAAATAAGGTGAAGTGACTTTCCTAGAGTCACACAGCCAGTAGGTGTCTGATGCCAGATTTGTACTCAGGTATTCCTAACTCCAGGTCCAGTGCTCTATCCACTGAGCCACACTACTTACAACTTGGTACAAACTAGGGCATGTAACTTAGATACTCTGACCCTCAGTTTTTTCTATTATAAAATAAGGGGCTTTCATCTCAAAAGTTCCTTCTAGATACAAATCTCAAATACTCTGTATCTTTCATCTAATGTTGCTTTCTAAACAGTGTATTACTTTTAATCCGAGGGAGGAGAGGGTTTTCATTGTTGCCTTTTTATTGCAAAAAGCCTGGCATTAAGTAAGTGGGCCCTTCAGAAATCTTTGCTGAATTGAACTAAAGCAGTTCATTAAGTAAATGGCTATATGTTCAACAAGGCTTCTAGACTTGCCTCTTTTAAGATAGTCATGCCTCTGTTTGCAGTGGGCTAAAAATAGAAATATAAATAAAACTTTTACCATCTTTATTTTTGGATGAAGTCAATGCTACTAAATGTTGAGTTTTGTTTTTAACAATTAAAACCTGATGTGGTTTTTAGAAAGTAACATTCTAGCCTTTAACGGGTGTAAATTGTTAGGAAAATTCCTGGTTTGGAAAGGCAGTACTATAACTGGATTCGATCCTTCCCATTTCTGAAACACTGTTCCCACTTTCTCTTTTCCAGTTCAGAGGAGCACCTGAAGCTCTTCACATGGGGAGGAGTTCAAAGATTCATTTTCCAAAAGGCATGACTCATATTACAGAAAAGAAAATTTTCAAGAACCACAAGTCTCTGGAGTTCAGCTGATGGAGTAATCAACTGACTAAGGCCGAAAGAATGATCCTCTCCAAGAAAAGAGAAAGTTACTTTCCATCCACATTCATTCAGTGTTCTACCACATTAAATGTCATTGCATGTGATGAATACTTGTAGATTCCAACTCTGAAATCAGATTTAAGCCTTTTAAAAATAAAAACATACAAGTTTCCTACACCAGCACATAATCACAGTCCACAGTCATTACAGAATTTAGGTACTTCCTAGGAGCACATTTAAATATGCTTTCTAAATACTACGTATAATCTCTCTCTAATTTAATAAGATATTGCTAACTCAAAAAAGATTTCCCCTCAAAGTCCCCTGAAATATTTATAGCAATTTCACTGGGACCAGTAGTGGCTTACAAAGCATTCTGGAAGGAAGAGATAATGCTGTTGGTATACTGTAGGCCTGTGTTACTTGAGAAAGGAAAATTCCTCTCTCTACTTTTCTGTCTACTTAAAGAAAAAATGGCTACTACTATCTGCCTCTGAAGAATATATAAAGGAAATGCAATGTTGTATTTTTCTCCCATCAGCTAATCAATTCTTAAAAAGCTAAATAATTCAATAACAGCAAATGCCTGAACATCCCTTGATGGCTCAATTGCACTTAGACCATGGGGCACACAAAACCACAGTAATGCCTTTGAGGAAAGAGTTAACTACCAACATGTCATTAATCAATAAGCTGTTCCCTAAAAACAACTGGGAAAAGGCATTTTTCAGGCTATATTCCCTGCCAAGTAAGAGTTCTTAGGCTAGTCTACATGAGGCTCTAGCATGAAAATGGAACCAGCGATTTGACTAAGTCCAATAATTCTATCTAATGACTTAGGACATTTCCAGAAGTCTACAGATGGCAGAAAGAGAATCTGTCCTTTTCAGCTCAATAATAATACACTCACAGTAACTTCTGACATTTCCTAGGATTGAACACGTTATATCATAAACAAAATACTCTGCTTTTATAATAGCACAAGTTTTACTTGCAGCACTGCACTGTAGTGTAATGGTGTCAAAAAACAATGCCGGAAATGTCCAATGATGGACTTGATACAAGTGAATAAGTTACATGAGAAGAGGTAAAACCTACCTGCAACTGCAAGGCTTCATGGTTTTCCAGTCCTTCTACAATTGGTGAAAATCGTTCCTTACTGTTTCTTTCCGCTGCTGTAGTGATAGCTCCTAAAAGTTTGTCTAGACTGATGGGGAAAATAATAATAAAAATAAAACAATTTCAAGAGATAAAAAATACTGCATTATCAAATTATCAATATGGCTTTCCTCTTTCAGCCTTCCACATACCTTTCCTTTGCTTATATTTGTAAGCCCCATTATTGCTTTAAAAATGTGTTACTGTGACACATTTCTAATAAAATACAACTGATTAAATTTTAAATTATAAATACTCTTCAAATTGAAAATGAGATCAAAATGAATACCTTTGGGGAAAGTCCTTAATGATGCTAATATACCCATATTTACATGATAAATATTCTAATTCCAATCATTTCCTTTTTTATCTTACTTCTTACACCTAAGTGAAATTAACATCTATTTAACAACAAATTTAACACAACATGCCACCTATTGTTGATACTAGTTAATGCCAACAGGAGCAGCCCATGTTTTTTGAATGAGCTTCTTGAAAAAGTCAACATGGAAACAAAAAGCAATGCTAACAATATTGACATTCTTTTACAATGGAACAGAAAATAATACCTAATGTGAAAGCTCAGATAAGAAGGAAACATGCCTATTATTAGTCTAATACAGATCAAATTATCTCAACAAAAATTAGCTTCCTGCCATGATTTAATCTTTGACAGTTATAATTTATCAAATTGAGTACTAAATTGTAACATTTTATTCCTTTTTAAAGACAATTTGCTTTCATGCAGCCTATTATTCTCCCCAAAAGATTTCTGAAATTAGTATCAAATGACATCAAATTATTTTAGGATAGATTCTCTTTTAAAGACTAATAAAACCCTGACATATTAAGAGGACGCTCCTTTGTTAGATAGAATCTGCCATTTTATACTCTGAGACTGTTCTGACATAAAATACTATTAAGTCTGAGATCACGGTTTACCACCAGCTTCTTAAAGTTTGAGTTTCTCCTAAGTCGGAAACCATCCACTTTAAAACAATTTTGAGGGATTTATGGAAAAGAACGCTACCCACATTCAGAGAAAGGACTGCAGGAGAGGAAACATAGAAGAAAAACAACTGCTTGAACGCATGGGTCAAGGTGGACATGACTGAGGATGTGGACTCGAAACTACCACACCAATGCATCTACCAACAATTTGGAAATTGGTCTTGATCAAGGACACATGACAAAACCAGTGGAAATGTGTGTCGGCCATGGGTGGGGGAGTGCGGGGGGTGAAGGGGAAAGTAGGAGCATGAATCATGTAACCATGTTAAAAATGAATATTAATAAATGTTTAAATTAAAAAAACATTTCACCATTATGTTTTGCTAACAGAGGTGGAAGAGTAGTGGTTTTCTTGGACCCACACTTAAACATGGTTATTACACACAAGACAAGGAAGGAACCCCTAAAGTGAGAGTGAGACATGGGATAGCTAGCTTGACCATCTAAGAAGGGAGGGGAGCAAGTAGTATGCGAGCTTGACATTTCAGTTAGTGTATTTAGTGGAAAGTTCCATTCCCAGCACAAACACCCCCATACTGGATCTGATTTGAATGCCTCATTTTAGTAAGATATTTGCCACAATGAGCTCAAAACCAATTTCAGTAAGGAGGCAGAGCCTTTTTCTTCAGAGATGTTAAGGTTCACATTTGAATATGGCCTTCATAGACTAAACAAGGCACAAGTTTGTAACTAGATGAACCTAGGGCATTCAGGGGAGAAGAGCAAGGATCCAGCTCCCTTGCCCCATAACCTTCTTTTTCTACCATATAAACAAAACAACAACCTAATTTAGGAAACCCAATGAATAATTTGGCTTTTTTTCCATTTTTCTTTCAAATGTCTGTTAGGCATCAGGTACTTTTTTTCAGGATAATGTTTTCTTTGGAAAGCTCACTTTCAAGAAGAGCCCACCACTGTATTGCATCTTTAACATGCTAACAAAGAAAAGGTTAAGTGCTAAAATGGAAAATAAGCGAGATAAAAGTCACAAATCCCCTCATATTCTGCAGTGTTTTCACTCATATCTTTTACATAATAGAAAAAAAGTTTTAATTAATTTTGAAAGGTTTTTCTTCTGAGAAGCAAACATAATGCAATATTACTCACATATTATCTTCTCCAACAATGCAAATAGCAGAAAGTATTTTGACTATCTCAGTCATCATACTGGGCTGTCTGGGGTCAATTGCTCTTGCTAGCAGTAACAGGCTTCTTTCATCACCTAAAATTCTTTGCAACCCAAACTATTAAAAAAGAAGAAAAATAGCAGCAATTAAGGGAGGATGTAGAACTATATGAATTCATTATTTTTAAAGAGAGCACACTAGGAAAAAAAAAAAGATGAGAATCAATGAAAAATTCAAAAAATACATAGAGGAAAACAGGAGAGCTTTCAGAAGAAGCCATAGACAACAAAACCAGTATGAGAATTGTCATATTAAATGCATACCACAAAAAAGAATTTTTTACGTGTTATATTCATGGTTTCATAGGCTATACTTTTTTTGTCTTTATATATAAAAATACTCATACTTGTTAAGGACTGATAAGTTTGTAATAAAAAAATTATTAAAAAAGAAATTGAAAGGCTGTTTTGTATAGTACATAATAGCCAAATAAACAATAAAGTGCATGCATATTCCCATAATTCTGTATTATGCTAAAAACTATGAAATGTAAAGGAAAAACTCCTGTTTTCTTACATAGCAGAAATGACTAAGTTAAGTGAGGCAAGATACTGTTTTCCTTCATTTCTTAGGCAAAATAATACAAGTATATTTTTTCAAGGAAACTCCCCCAAATTATGGTTGTCATAAAAGTGAAGAAGTAATTTAAAAAAACTGTGTGTGTGTGTGTGTGTGTGTGTGTGTGTGTGTGTGTGTGTGTGTGTGAAGGGTGTGTGTGTGTTGTGAAGTCAAGATGGCAGCTTAGGAGCAGCAAAAGTTATTCCTTTGTGAAACTTTCAAGAACACCAATCAAAAACAAAACACTTTGAGGGGGGACAGAAAGCCAAATACAACAACAGGGCAGAGCCGGGGAACCCTCCTGCTCCATTTAACTTAAAAGTTACACAGAGAAGGTTGAATTCTCTGATTTAAGGAAAAGAAGGAAGGAAGGTCCCAGGGCATCTCCATATACACACACCTATTATGCTGAGACTAGGGTGGTTGGTGGGATCTTGGGGAGAGGGCTCCAGCCCAAAGGGAGTGCCTCACTACCACAGCTATGTGAGGCTCAGGGCTCTGACCACAGCTGGCAGGGAGGCAGCTGGAGCAAGGGGCAGAGAGGAAGACAGCCTGGTCACAGCCTTCAGCCACTACTCTTCCATCTTAGGCCTCTGCCTCTGGAAGTTTTAGCCTCAGGGTACACTGTGCTCAGTAGATCGCCTCAACTGGCTTAATCTAGTCTATCAATAGTGCAGAGAAGAAGTCTCCAGAGAGCTGAAAAGCTCAATTTCCAATATCCCTCTCCCACCTACTTCACTAATCCAGTTAATCAGCAGAGTAGAGAAGAAGCCTCTTCAGGGCAGAAAAGCCCAAACTCACATATCCATCAAATAAACAGAGGAACAAGAATACAGTCAATAAGAAGTGGTAAAGAAGGAAAAAAATATGAGTAAATAACAGGAAAAAAAGAAATTACAAATTATAGTTTCTATTCAGGTAATGAACAAAGAACAAATGGAACAGAGGAGGCCCAAGGAACACCAAGAAAAAAACTCAGGAACTCCAACAAATTGAACTCTTGTTTTAGAAGAACTCAAAACACAATTCAAAAAACAATTGAGAGGCTGAAGAAAATTGGGAAAGGAACTTAAAAAGCAAAATAGGTCATATAGAAACAGAGGCACACAAACTAAAATAAGAAAATAGTGTCTAAAAAGCCAAAATTTACCAGCTTGAAAACCACTATTTGACAAAAACTGCCAGGAAAATTGGAAAACAGTATGGGAGAGATTAGGCTTAGATAAACATCTCATACCCTATACTAAGATAAATTCAGAATGGGTAAATGACTTAAAGAGGGAAATTATGAGTAAATTAGGTATACCTATCAGCTCTATGAGAAAGAAAAGAATTTAAGACCAAGCAAGAGGTAGAGAATATAACAAAATGCAAAATGAATAATTTTGATTACATTAAATTGAAAAGGGTTTATATAAACAAAACCAATGCAACGAAAATTAGAAGGGAAGCAACAAATTGGGAAAAAATCTTTATAACAAAAACCTCTGATAGAGGTCTAATTTCTCAAATTTATAGGGAACTAAATCAATTGTACAAAAAATCAAGCCATTCCTCAATTGACAAATGGGCAAAGGGCATGAATAGGCAGTTTTCAAATAAAGAAATCAAAACTGTCAATAAGCACATGAAAAAGTGTTCTAAACCTCTCATAATTAGAGAAATGCACATTAAAACAATTCTGAGGTACCACCTCACATCTAGGTTGGCCAATATGACAGCAAAGGAAAGTAATAAATGTTGGAGTGGTGGCAAAATTGGAATACTAATGCATTGCTGGTGGAGTTCTGAATTGATCCAACCATTCTGAAGGCAACTTGGAACTATGACCAAATGACTTTAAAAGACTGAAGGCTCTTTGATCCAGCCATACCACTGCTGGGTTTGTACCCCAATGAGATAATAGGGGAAAATATGTGTACAAATATATTTATAGCTGTGCTCTTTGTATTGGAAAAAAAACTGGAAAATGAGGGGGTATCCACTGATTGGGGAATGGCTGAACAAATTGTGGTATCTGATGGTGATGGAATATTATTGTGCTGAAAGCAATAATGACTTGGAGGAATTCCATGTGAATTGGAAAGATCTCCAGGAATTAATGCAGAGCAAAAGGAACAGAACCAGAAGAAATTTTTACACAGAGACTGATACACTGTGGCACAATCAAACGTAATGGACTTCTCGACTAGCAGTAATACAATGATCCAGGACAATCCTGAAGGACTTATGAGGAAGAATGCTATCCACATACAGAAAAAGAACTGTGGCAGTAGAAACACAGAAGAAAAACATATGATTGATCACATGGTTTGATGGGGATATGATTGGGGATATTGACTTTAAATGATCATTCTATTGCAAATATTAATAACATGGAAATAGGTTTTGAACATGTAAAACCCAGTGGAATTGCTCATAGTCTATGGGAGGGGGATAGGAGGAGGGAAGGGAAAATATGAACCATGGAACCATGGAAAAACAGCCTCAATTAATTAATTAATTAAATGAATAAAAACTCTGTCTCACACATTGTGTTTAAGGCTTCACACACAATGCTATGTTTCTTCTAAGAGAAAAGTATTGGCCTTTGGAAGCATTTCAGGACAGCAAAATTATCACCAGAGTCTAACCTTTAATTGCAAAAATTTAGGCCTTTCTGTATTTAGCAATGACTCTCTATCCAGATCCTTTGAAGTAAGGAAATAAAGAGAGACATTAGGTAAAACAAAGAAACGAAGGAAGCCAAGAGCAAGAGAGTAGGCAAAGGAAAGGGGAAGATGCGGGTGCAGAAGTCTAGGTCAAAATGAATGAATAACTGACTATTCCTGAAGTTCAAGTAATTTTTTAAAAACCCTTATTTTCTCACTTAGTGCCAACTCCAAGACAGATCAGCAAGGGCTAGGCAACCAGGGATAGGTGATTTGCCCAGGATGATCTAGATAGGTAGGGTCTGAGCCTCAATTTGATCCCAAGACCTCTTGAATCCAACCAAGTAAGTATTTTAAAGAAAATCCAGAGAGAAAATCTTTCAATTTTCAAGATATTTCTTTTTTGAGTAGCATAAACTTATTCCCAGAAAGGTGATAATAATGTTGATTGAAAAACTACAACTTCATGTTATAATATAAATCATAATATAACATAATTAAGAAAGTCCAAGCAGTTTCTTAGGGTATCATTACAATAGGTCCTGGCTAAATGAAAAAGCATTTCTTCAAGATTTTTGAGTCAAAATTGAAATTTCATTGGTATAGGGAATTTCCAGTGAGGAAATGTTCTCTACAAGTCTAAGTCAACACAGGTCTTAGAGAGCTGCCTAGGATCTGAGGAGCTGAATGACTTCTCAGGGTCACATGTCCAAAGGAGGACTTGAATCCATGTTTATGCACTATAGCATCTTGTCTTTGGGGTGAATTTAGGGGAGGATAAGGACAAAGGGCAAACAGGAAAGGCAGACATGGACGAGTAGTACACTGCATATTTTAAGGAATATATCTGCATCAAGGAGGCCAAAGATCAATCTCAATATCTGAGCATTTGAGTTAACATAAACCAATTCATATTAGCATAAAGAAACTGGGAAAGCGCTAAAATGCCTCAACTTAAAATGGTCTCCACTGGGCATCACCTCAGGCAAAGGGATCTTTCTATGAAACTCTCAAAGCATAAATAAGGTCACGTCAACATAACTTTGCAAAGATTTTTTTAAAAAGCCAAAAAGAAGATGGCACAAATTTTCTGCTATGAATAACTTTTATTGATTAAAACTATCCAAGCATCCTAAAGAGTAGAGAGATTTGGCAACAGATAGCACAAATGATGGAAAACAGAACTCCTCATGTAGACTTTCCTAGGTCAAGAAGAAGACATTTTTAATGTAGTAACCGGTTGGCTGAACGTGCAGGAATAAGTGCACTGGAACATACACAGAATGGTGCTTTATTTGTTATTAATTTAGACATGATTGTACCAAAACATACAACAGAGTTGAGCTGTTACAAAACTATTTTGTAATCATGAGAGGCCTCCTGGAATAGATGACAAGGTGAATTCAAGTAGCTTTTGCTACCCAGGCTATAAAAGGCCCATTTGTAACCTATCAGTAGAGAAATTCTGTGCTCAGTTGGGATTTCTCATTTCTTTACAATCGTCTTTGCTGCCACAATGGTCTTAATGCTTATGAAAAAAAATCTTTGCTTTTTATGAACCCTGCTTACAGATTATTTAAATGGACTATCTTATTGCATTAGTTATTAATAGTTATATTTCACACTTGGCAAGTTCATTGTTATCACTACAATTATTTATTTCTATTAAGTATTTTGAGATTATTAAAACACCATCTGAAGGGAATTAAGTAATTAAGTGAATTAGTCAATGATATTTCACCTATAGGCATAGAGAGCAAATAGTTTCCAAGCCAATAACTTTAAAATGGCCTGTGGAAAAAGAAACAAATTATATTTCTCTTTCAAACTACTAAAAGTCTAGACTATTTTTAAAAAGACAAATATTTCTTTTAAATCCATTAAGCAATGAAAATGTAATTTGCATTGGTCGTATACATGCAATCACCACTCATTCCAGCTCCTCCCTCCCCAAATCTTCTAGAAATATGCTTTCCAAGCAAGGACCCATTAACTCACTGCTATCAATTTAACATCTGAAACACTAAAGTATTAAAGCAGCAATGGTCCTGACAAATGAGCCAACAGAAAATGTAAGGATACATAAACTTGGATTTGCTTCTCCCCACCCTCCATCCCTCAACTCATGAAGTCATAAACAAAAATCTAGGTCTTGAAATATTATTGACTATACATTTTTATTTTTCACAAATATTAACACGTTACTCTAAAAAGGTTATCTAAGACAAGAACAAATATGGATCCATTATATAGATCCTTATATATAACTCTTGATAATATATGTCCTTTAAAAACTGAAAAATTAGTTAAATTTTTGTAAAAAAAAAAAGGGGGAGAAAATCTAAATTAAGTTTGTAATGAAGCACAGAACACAAAACAGGATTGTCTTATAAGGTAACTATACCTATGCATACATATTCTTTAAGGAAGGTATGCCAAGAGAGACAGTGGTGGATATAAATTCATCTTACCTTGTTATTCATAAAAGCTTTCAGGCATTGAATAAGTTTATACTGATTCTTCTTGTCAATAATTTCTTGCCTAAATATAAAAAAGATACTCTTTACATTGACTTTTACAAATTTACAATTATAATTTTACAAATGATAAAATCTCTTCACCAATTATTTTTTAAAAATATGTTATTCTTAAAAACAAAAAAAATGTTCTTCTTACTGTTTCTTATCGAGAAGCTTCTCTAATAGATCCAACAAGACACCAAGACCTTCATGACCAAAGTTGTTAACCCAACTGTAAAACAAAGAAAACCAAAAGGTAAGCAACCTCATATTGAAATAAAGTCAAGATTTTAAATGATAGGATGTTGAATTTTGTTTGAGCATTTTTCACCGTCATTTTTAATCAAGTTTAAAGATAATATTTTTAAAGATCACTAAATCTAAAATATTCTCAATCAAAACTTACTATGAAACTGATTTTTTTCAAACACTGCTAAGAAAAGGTTTTAAAAACTATGATGTCACTTTAGGAAACTTGAAAATTATGTTAAGAAAGGCATGGAAAATTATGATACTAAGCAAAATATTCACATGGAAATAATCTCAAGAGAGTTGGGTGAATATTTAAAAGGGCATCATATAAAACTGGAAACAGTTATAAGACATAAACATGTGAAAGGGATTAAGGAGCAATCTTTTAATAAATAAATTAAATTTCCACAAATACATTTTAGTATTACTTCTATTGATGGAATAGGCAAAAATTATTCATTTTATGAAATGTTTACTGTTATTCGATACTCCTTTAATTTGTTCTAAATTATGCTAAAGCAGTTACTGCAAGGTTAAATTTTAGGACTTTTTGCATTTTAAGATTCTCTTAGTTGCCTAATTGAAACAAAAGAAATAATTTAAAGATATAAGACATTTTGTTTTGCCAACTCTGACTATTAAAGAAACACAGAATGTAATAGTTGGTAGGAACCAGAGTGCATCTAGTCCATCCTATACATAAACAAGAATCACATCTGAAATATGCCTTCTGAAGGGTAATCTAGCCTTTGCTTGGTGACATCTACCTAAGGGGAACCTTCTATTTTCCAATGAGGCCTACCTATTCCACTTTTGGATATATCCTAATGTTACCATGCTTTTTAGTATCATGACTGTATTTATCTCTTCTTGACATCTTCTGCCTACTACTTGCACATTATGATTCATTACTGGGTTGAATCTCCCATTCCCCACCCTTCACCTGGACACATTTGAAAACGATGGAGGGGTGGGGAATGGGAGGCCACCACACCCAGTAGAAATAAGAGATGGCTTCTACTGTAACTTGGTCAAATAACATCTTTGTAAGAATCCTGATCAGCACAATGATAATATCCATGATTTCAGAAGACCAATGATAAATTATGCTATCTTCCTCCTGACTGAAAGGCTATGGACTCAGGGTGTACAATAAGACATTTTATAAGGCCAACCAGGCTATTTGTTTTGTTTCTTATTTGCTAAATAGACTTTCTTTTTCTTTCTTTTTTTTCCAATAAAATGAGGAGAGTAAGAGAGAAAAAAATTTAAACTAAAAAAAGTAAATAAATAATTCAGTGGGTAACATTAAGGGGGGGAAACTCACAGATAAATGAGATCGTGATTCCATTTGAACATATGAAAACCATACCATGATGGATAGAGGCCAGGTGAGCTTGTCATACCTTTAACATATAATTGCTGTGTGATATTGGTCAAGTCACTTAAATTCTCATGACCCTAGAATTCTCTAAGGCTTTACTGGATATTTGTTGACACCTGTTATTCTGCACTAGTAAAAAAAATTTCATCTCTGGAAGCTCCCTGCTATATGTAGAAATGAAGTAAAAAAGTTCATAATACCTGCCATATATACATACATCTAATTATACATACATACATATGTACACAAATTAATTAATACATAAATGGATTTTTGAATCTATGTCTGCTCGTCCTGTTCCACTCTTGTCTATATTCTCTCAAAGGTTCCATAGGTGATATCAACCCAACATGCAGGAGACCTTCCTTGTTATTCTCAATATCATCAAGGTACTACCAAATCACTATGGCTCTCATCATTTGACCAGACCATTGTCTTTTTTTCTGGCATAAAATTCTTTGATAACATCTTTTACTACTTCTTCTTTGGAATTCCTCAAAGGTTCTATGGTGTAGCTTCCTCATATGTACCATGTGTCTTTCCATTGCCCTCTGTGTCATACTTGTCTTTAGTTCTTTAGAGGCACTGGTGATGCAGTTTTTATTGCCAAATTGTAATAGTAATAAAATGTTAGTATTGAGAAGATAGGCCTTTCTTTTTATAGGAAGCTTGGAATCAGTAAAAGACCTTCCTTAGAAATTTTAAGAAGGCATTCCAGGCTACTTCTCTCCTCTTGTTCATTGCTGGCTCCAGATCATTATCCATTTATACTATCTATGGCAAAGAGACATACTGTTAAACAATTTTCATAGGGTGCTGATCCGAATAAATGTATATCAAAAGTGGGAAATAGAATTTCTTCAACTACTTGACCATTGTCATGTGGGTAGACAAAAAAAAATCTCCATAGCAATTAAAGTTCTTTTTTTTTTAAAACCCTTGTACTTCAGTGTATTGTCTCATAGGTGGAAGATTGGTAAGGGTGGGCAATGGGGGTCAAGTGACTTGCCCAGGTCACACAGCTGGGAAGTGGCTGAGGCCGGGTTTGAACCCAGGACCTCCCGTCTCTAGGCCTGACTCTCACTCCACTGAGCTACCCAGCTGCCCCTAAAGTTCTTTTTTTGAAGAAGCTCTATGATGTTCCTGAACATGATGGAGGCAGCACAATGCCAGCCACAAACAGA
Organism: Gracilinanus agilis; assembly: GCF_016433145.1. Classification (NCBI taxonomy): domain Eukaryota; kingdom Metazoa; phylum Chordata; class Mammalia; order Didelphimorphia; family Didelphidae; genus Gracilinanus; species Gracilinanus agilis. The sequence goes on along the minus strand of NC_058136.1, from coordinate 50,746,540 downwards.
AGTACTCAGAGGGCTTCATCATTCAGTCTCTGCACCCAGATTTCCTCCATCAAAGTGGTATGGCTTTTTGGTAAATATTCACCTCCATATTGGATGCCCTCCCACCATGTTTATTATCAGAGTTACTAAAGAGTGTATAATTTCTGTTATGTGTTCCAAGGGACCCTGAATGATTTTGATGACAATGCATTGAGAAGGGCCTATTAGACAGTATTCTGTCCTATTGAAAAAAATTTTTCATCATCAAAAAACAAGTACAATGGGAAAACTATAGAAATATAGAAGATACATAAAGTGAGAGAAAGTGATATAGACCTTATTTTTGAATACAGTATACATCTCTCCTAGTCAATGTAAGTTCCTCAGAGGCAGGGCCTATTTTATCTTTTGTCTTTGTATCTTTAGTGCCTAGCAGAGTGTCAAGCATACATTAAATGCTTAGTAAATTTTTGTTGAATGAATCAATGATTATCTATATAAATAAGATTCAGAACAAGGTATTTGAAATATTTCTTCCTCAGAGAGGTGGTTGATGCTTAATAAGGACACAATTGGATGAGACCAAAAAGCAGAGATGAAACTAGAGCTCTGGATAGGCTCGAAAGCATAAGTGGAGCCAGAAATAAAGCAATGGTAGAGTTGGGACTTGATCCATTAGTGGAACTGAAAAGAAGAGGACAAGAAGAGGGACAAGTAAGGAGCAAAAGTTGTCACTATGGGGCAGCTGGGTAGCTCAGTGGATTGAGAGTCAGGCCTAGAGACGGGAGGTCCTAGGTTCAAATCCGGCCTCAGACACTTCCCAGCTGTGTGACCCTGGGCAAGTCACTTGACCCCCATTGCCCACCCTTCCACCTATGAGACAATGCACAGAAGTTAAGGGTTTAAACAAAAAAAAAGTTGTCACTACAGATTTCCTGCTTCAGATATCCTAGTTTACCTAATTGTCATCATTGTAAATTTTATCCATACACCAAAGAGGCCACAGAGACACCCAAGGAATATAAATTAACAAGCATTTATTTAGCACATACAATGTGACAGGCACTGTGCAAAGAGCTGGAGACAAAAATGCAAGCAAAAACACAGACAGACAGTTCTTGTCCTCTGGGAGCATATATTCTAGTGGGGGAAGAGAATAGATAAAAGGGAGCAGAAAAGGAGAAAGGCTATCTGATTAGAGGCATGGTGGCAAAGTTTGGAAAGTCAGGGGGAAATGATTGAAAAGTGACTGGCCAGGACCCTTCCTCAAAGTGGAGATTCAAGGAGAAATTTATTGATGAAAGAAGGGAGTTGCAAGAACAGAGAGATGCTCCCAGGAAGAGAAAATCACAGGGAAAATTCCAGGGTAATAAGGTCAAAGGGATGGAGGAAGGTTCCAGGATGAAAAGGCTGCTGAGGAACAGTGATGAAGTCCACAGAGTAAAAAGCAGAGCCAGGAGAAGAAACTATTTATTCTTAAGGCCATCTCTCTGAGTGAATGAGAGCAACAACAAATGAAATACAGAGAAAACAAAGCAAAAGAAGCAGAAACCACTCAAGAACCACCGAATTTGTCCCAATGCTCCTCCACAGTGACTCATTTCACAAAGTTCTCCTGGCCAGGTTGGATATACCATACCCAAGACTCTCCTGGTCAAAAAGGGATGATTTAGCCAAGGAACTGTCAGTAGCATCTAAGCCAATTGGTACCTGTTAGCTCCACAAATCTAGACAACTTACACTTTCACAACCTACCAAATATTTTGAGCTCTGAAATAACAGAAAACTTGAAAACCGTTAAGCTCTTTAAATGCAGGAACATAACTCATTCATCATTTAAGCTGACCAGCACATAGGGCCTGCGCACAGTAGTCATTCTAATATTTGCTGAATTGACAAAAGAAAAGTTAATTTGGATCGTATAAAATTAAAATACTTTTGGACCAACAACTTCTTTTTTTCCCCTTAAAAAAAGTTATTGTATTCTTTTTAAAGAAAAGGCTCTCTGAGTAGAGGAGGGAGAAAGGCCATTTCAAGAAATACAGATAATGTAAAAAAAAAAACAAACAACAAATTATAACAGGCAGTGAGGAAGTACAATGCCAGGCCTAGGATCAGGAAGACCTGATTCAGATCTGCCCTCAGATACTTCCTAGAGCTGTGTGACCCTGGAAAAATCATTTAACTCCAAGTGCCTAGCCCCTGCCTCCCTTCTGTCTTAGAGTTGATACTAAGATAGAAACGAAGGGTTTAAACAATTATGACAATGAAATGTTAACATATATATTTGTTGAATGTATATAATGATTTAGTCAGTCCTAATAGACAGTAGCTTGAGGAAGTAGCCAGTAAAATGGAAGGCAAGTAAGTGCTTCATAAATGCTTTGAGGAACTGAATTTGCTGATTTGAGATAAACATCAAGACAAGAATGATTTGCACTTTGCCCCCCCGGCTTTCAGGGATTGGAAATACTTCACAAACATAACAGGATAAAGATCGGACTCCAGCAGGGTACATTTGGAGAATTCCTATACTAGAGATCTAAAGACTGATTCTTTTTTCAGGCCACAATAATTAACACTTTCTAATCCATATCTAATGGAAGCACAGGTTGTGGTCCAAGTGGAGACATACAACCTTCATGGAACATCAGTAGAGAAAAAGAGAAATTTCATTAATAAATGAAAACAGTTCAAGAGCAACCAGTCACAACTCCAAGATAAAGGGAAGCACCTAAGACAAATTCTGTTTGAATCTCCAAAGTGGAAAGGAGAGGGGAAATCAATATGGCATTGTAATGAGAATTGGCAGAAAACTACTATTCAATTGCGGCATGGAGGAATCAAGCCCAGTAAGATATTTTCTCCAAAGACTTCAAGATAATCACTTGGGTGGTGGCAGAAGAATAAAATGCCATTAGAGCTAAGCATAACATACTCTATTTAATCACCCAGTCAAGGTAGGGGAGATCATTACATCCAGATAAACTTGATGTCAAACTGAGAATCCTATGAATTCTAGATAGAACCTTATATAGTGTATTTCCCAATATCTAGTGAGCATTTAGTAATCAAATAATTTGTCGCTTTCCTGGTTTTTGTACGTTAATACTAATATATTAAATGCCAAATTAGACTTGTCTCTTTCCACCATGAGTTACTAGAGAAAACTAGAGTTTTCCTTTTTGATCTTGGTATATATTTAATAACATAGCACAATTTCCATTTTCTGGCTTACAAAGAATGAATGGGAAAGCACTTAATGAAGTGCTTACCATATAACAAGGACATTGATACCTGCATAAGGACACAAAAGCAAAAGTTTAAAAGTACCTGTCGTCAAGAAATTAATCTACTTGGAGAATTTTTTTTTCCCTTTTGAACCAGACTTTTGCTTAGATGGCATTTTTATGTATGTCTTTCTAAATATGCCGGGAGTGAGCCTGTTTTTCTTTTTTTAACATTTTAATTTATTATTTATTTTCAGCAATATTTTCTTCTTAAATTTTCAGTTCCAAATTCTCTCTCTCCTTTCCACATTCTCCTCCACCTACGGAGAAGGCAAGCAATATGATTTTAATTTATATATGTGAAATCATGTAAAACATTTTCCAATTAGGCATTTTTTTTGAAAAAGCAAGAAAAATAAAATTAGAAAATTAGACTTCATTTTGCAAACAGAGTCCATCAGTTCTCTCTCAAGATGGAGAACATTTTTTTTAATCATGCATCCGCTGGAACTGTCTTGGATCACTGTACAGTAAATCATTACAACATTGCTATTACTATGCACAATGATCTCCCAGTTCTCACTTCACTTTGCATCAGTTCATATAGGTCTTGCAATGTTTTTTTTTCCTCTGAAACCACCCTCCTTGTCATCTCTTAGAGCTCACTAGCACTCCTTCACAATCATCCCCCACAACTTGTTCAACCATTCCCCAATCAATGTACATCACCTTGATTTCCAATTCTTTGTCACCGCAAAAAAGCCCCTGTAAATATTTTGGCAAATATAAGTTATTTTCCTTTTTTTTTGTTTGGCTATTTGGTTCCTTTCTCATAAAGGTGGAATGATATCTGCATCCCATAGAGCTGTGGAAGAGAGCTGTCTGTTCAAAATTAATTACTTATTCAAAAGTTGTAGCAATTTTCCCTTCAAAAATTCACTACTTTTTTTCTGTTGCTATCTGTCTTTTGGGACATATGCAATGATTTTGAAAACTGTTAATACAATGAAATTCCTGAGTCACTCAGAAACTTAAAGCTTTCTTTTATGGGTACAGAGGTTAAATATTTCTTGATCTCCCACAAAATTTACCTGTAATAACAGATATTACTTTCCAATTAATTTGTTTTCAGATAAGTGATATTACAGAGTTTCTTATGAGTTACTGGGTTCCTTTGTTTTTTAAAGATATCATGAATTTAACACTGGAATCACAATTAAGAAGTGACAAAACCATTATTCCACATTCTCTACCTTCACATCCAGAGCTCTCACCACTATACTAAGCTGAGATCAATTTGTCAGTCATATTCCAAGCAAAAACAGTGATCTCAAAATATAATCTTCATGACTATTTTAAACAAGAATGTTTTCATAAATGTTCTTGGTCTTTGTTATTATTTTAAGGAGAGAATTTATCCCTACTAATCTGACCAAAAATAAATAAAAATAAAAATGTAATTTTCAGAAAAATTATTTATCTTAAAAACTGACAGAGATCCTCCCACTCAAACTTTGTAGGCTAAAACAATCCACTCTCCAAAGCTTCCAGAGAGCTTTATATTTCATTTTCTGCTATCTTGAATAAATCACAAACAGGCCAACGTTCTGTCCAAAGACGAGAGAATCAGATTCTACTTTTTTTCTAGGTAATGCTGATGTAAAAACAACTTGAAAATTGAAAGGCTCAGAAGGTTAGAGTGGGAGTTAGATATATGCAGACAGGTTCACTACACTGTACATACTATCAACAAAATAATACAGATTGTTGCAAATCCATTTAAGAAGTTTCCATGGTTTTATTATATAAAAGGCACATACCTAGATTAAGGTAACTGAGAACATCTGAATTTAAACCTTATCAAGTATCAACTAACCATAATGATAAGTAAGAAGTATAGGCAATTCAAAACAATAATTAATGAAAAATAATCAAGAGAATATGTTTTAGTTATGAATCTCCCATCTAAAACACTTGACCAAAGAGGCAAATATGAATAGTATTATCGAGTCTTTTAGAGAGTAAATAATAAAATCAAAGTCACAGTCATTGCAACTAGCTGAAAAAAAAAACAAACAAAGCAGGTTATTATGTAGTGACATGAAGGTTTAGTTAGAAAACTCTTAAGGAATTCAAAAGGAAACTAATTGAGACAATTAACAATTTTGGTAATGTAGCAGGTTACAAAATAAACTCACAAAAATCAACAGCATTTCTGCACAGTAACAATAAAATCAAAGAAAAAAAGAAAAGAAAAGAAAGAATATTCAAAATAACTACAAAATGTGTATAAACTATCTGGAAGTTAATCTACCAAACCATGCCCAATGTATTTAGATATAATAAAACATCTTTTAAAGAAATAAAAAACTTAAATAATAAGGAAGCTATTCAATGTTCAGGGCTATGTTGTTCCAATGAAACAGAAATGAAAATGACAATGAAAATTAATTATATACCTAGTGCTATACTAATTAAACTACCATGGTGACACTTCATAGAAAGTCAAATAAGATAAAAAAAAATTTTATTTGGGAGACTAAAGCATCTAGAATATGAAAATAAAAGAATTAAGGAAAAATTAGCATTTCTAGATCTAAAACTTTTTAAAAAACAGTAATCACTAATATTATTCAATATATGTTAAAAATAGGAAAGTAAATCAACCAAAAAATTAAAAATAATTAAACTGAATGTCTCAGTGTTCAACAAACTTGAAAACATAAATTAGTTGGGCCAAAAATTCCTACTTGACAAAAATTGCTGTGAAAACTAGAAGGTGGTTTCAAAGAGATTTGATTAGCCAAACATTTTATAGCACATACCCTAATAAACACAACGGCCTTAATATTAAAGGGTCTTACAACAAAAAGGTTATAAGAGAAGATCTAATACCTTTCATAGCTATGGCCAGATAGTGAATTCTTAACCAATTAAAGGATAGATAAAGGATTCCAAAAGACAAACTAGGAAATTTCCATGATATAAAATGAAAAATGCTTCAATGAATACAATTAAAGCAAGTAGAAAAAGGAAAAAAGTTTTCAAAAGAATTGAAAACTATTAATAATCATAAGAAAGAATATGCTAAATTACTTAATAAAAGAGAAACTACAAATCAAAACAATTCTTCACACACAGCAAATTAGTGAAGAAGACAAAAGATGAAAATATTCAGTGTGGGAGGAGTTTTGGAAAGACAAGCATACATCCACTATTGGTGGCACTTTGAAATGGTACAATCATTCTGCAAAGCAAATGGAAATTATGTAAAGAAAGTAGCATAGCCTTTTACCTAGAGGCAGTCACAGAATGGCATTATTTGTGATCACATTTGTTAACTTATACAAGAAAGGTTCCAAGCTCAATAGACAAAGGCTGAATTTTACTTTGTGAAGTTAAATAGTATTTTTTTGAGGAGAAGTGATCTACAAATAATAATAAGTGCAAAGATCTTGAAAGTATATTCTGCTTTTTTCTTTCAACCATATGACTAAAAAAAGGAACAATGCTAGGAAATGCGTCATTTGTACATCCTCACATATAACACTAGAGAAGGAGGTGTTAAAAGACACAAATATAGAGTTCCGCTAATATTAAAGATTAAACTTAATGGATAGAGAAACACAGACCAATATGAACAATTTTCTGGTCCCTATGCTCCATACTCTTGGGATGAATGCCTTGTTTAAGTCAGGTTACTATAATTATAGGTATTGTCTCCTCATAGTTTTTTCTTTTGATTTTCTTTTGATTTTTGCCTTGGCCTACATGGTCATCTATCATACATCACAGAGTTGATTCTACTATCACTCATGTATGGAGACTAGTTGACTCCTACCTGGTAAGTTAAAGTCAGTTTCATCTTTTTGTGATGTGATATATTTGCTATACCTCGTGCCTTCCTGCTTTTTACTTGAGGGTATTATGTTACAATGTTGATATCTAGGCTATCCCAAGTAATATACAGGCATTTGGCATCATACATTTCTTAATCTGAACCATATTTTTCCAAAATACTTTTAGCCATTTCCTTACGTGTGTCTACAAAAAACTAATATTGATGCTTACTGATACTTTAATTTTTTGTCACCTTTATCTCTGAATATATCCATTCCCATTCTTCCACCCCATTTCCTATCTTCATGCAGTTCTCAATACCTGGTATGCTCTGTTTCCTTATTTGTGCCTCTTAATTTCCTGGTTTCCTTCAAGACTTAGTTCAAATCCCACCTTGTATAGATAGCCTTTATCAGTCCTCTGGGATACTAAAGATTTCTCCTTTCAGACTGCCTTCCATCTACTATTGGATATGTCTAATTTCTGACATGTTATACATTGCTTTTTCCTCCCCTACCTACTCTCACTGAAATGTAATTTACTGAAGAGTTTAACAAAAATTAACTGTCTGAAGAAAAACAACTGCTTGATCACATGGGTCGATGGGGACATGATTGGGGATGTAGACTCTAAACGATCACCCCAGTGCAACTATGGAAATAGATCTTGAACCAGAAGAACAATTTATATGATAACAAAACTATGATAAAAAACAAACAACTTTAAAAGAATTAGGAATAATGATTATGATGCTCAATCATGATTCCAGAAAACAAATGATGGAACATGTTAAGAAAGAGGTAAAAGATTCAATACAGAGAAAGATATATATTTACATAAACATGGTCAATGCAGAAATGTTTTACTTGACTATACGTGTTTATAACAAAGGTTTTGTTTTTCTTTCATTCGAGGAGTGGAGGGAACCTGAATTTTTTTTTCTGATTGAAACAAATAAAATATAATTTAAAAATTTTAAGTACTTTGCAAAGCTGAGAGTGCTATTAAAAAAATGAAAGCCCTGGGCAGAGAATAATCAATACATTTAACCAAATGTATTAATTATCAAATGGTGTTTAAAGCATATAGAAAATTCTATGAATTCTTATTCCAAATTCACATAAATATTGCTTCTGCTTTATACATAAATTTCAAATGCAGAAGATATTTTAAATGTTTGTCTGCTGCATCCCTTACAACCTCTTTGATTATCGGGTCCAAGTATAAAATCCAAAGGAATTACGCAAGAATCCCAGTCAAAATGTGAGTCATTCACAAGGAGGTGCCAACAAGATAAATCAGAATATAAACCAATCCTGAAGGGAAAAGAGACAGAAACAAAAACTAAGTTAGCCCAGGACTTCTTAATAAAAAGCTGAAAAGTCAGTATGCAGATTGCAGGTTAATAAATCAATCTGAAACTGATTCCAAAGAAGATTCAGATCATTACCTCATGAGGGCTTTATTTGAATCTGTCCAGAGATGCCCAGGCATAAGACCAGGTGAAAATGTGTACTCTGTATTATTGTAAAACCTGGTTATGTCATGTAAATAAACTTATTGATAGGTGTACAGGACTTAGGGCTTCAAATGACAGAAGCCAGCTCATATCCTGATTTCTGGGGGGTGAGGGGGGGTGAAAGGGCTTCAGGGAAGTTATGTCATTTTGATATAGTTGAGGTTTATCAAAGTATTTCACATAAGAATAAGTTCATGGGGGGGAAATCCTGCAATGGAACAAAAAAAAAAAAGAACACAGAAAGAGAATGCAACAAACATAAAATTTTAATGGTTGAATAAAAATCTACAAAAGTTCAGAAAGATTTAAAGGCCAACACTGACTGCAGAGGATTGATAATGAAGCATACCTCTCTTCTCCTGACAGACAGACAAGACATTAGAAAAGTAGGAAAAGGCAGACCTCCTCATATATGTTCATTTAGTCAGTTTGGTTTAGTAGCATTTCTTTGTTTTAAGAGAGAAGCTTATTTGGGAGGAACTTAAGGAAAAAATGATACAATTTTTCTTTTTTTACAATCAATCTACTAGATTTATATATTGTTATTTGAAAAGTAACAGGCAAAACAGAGATAAACTGAGGAAAGAACATCAGAACTGAAATCAAAGACCCAAGCTCTAAGCCTGGTTCTTCTAATAAGTAGCAGGAATAACCAAACACTTGCCCCCTCTGAACCTCAGTTTCTTTATTTGAAGAATCAAGAAGCCAAATTAGATGACTTTCAATGGATTCTGTCTTTGACTGCACAATATATCTCTCAAATGCTAGACTTCCTGTCATTTGTATCCAGACACTTTAAACAAATAATAGAAATACATTCCTCATCATTCTGCATCCACCGTCCTGTTTACCTTGACCTTCTATCCTTATGCTTATATTCCTCTTCCAACTACACTCTAGACCTTCTCTACTAGGCCCCAGAAACCTCTTGATAATGGAAGTTCACTCCAGCCCTGAAATTCACACACTGGAAGTACTCTTAGCCCTTGTGGCTCCTCTCTCTGACTGGATGGCTCCTCCCCAGAACTTCCATTCAAGGAGAGTAAGGAGGTTGGACACATTCTCATTCTCTCCAATATACACTCTGACTTTCTCTAACATGTCTGCTGGTCTCTATTTCCTAATGTCTTTCAGCTTCCATGTACTTTCTTGTTATTTAAAAAGGAAGCTCTTCAAAGGTCTTTCTACTAATATTTGTATTCCCAGATTCAGACAAAGAGTAAATTCTTAAAAATGAGTGTTGACTACAGATTGGCCACCTAGAATGGTGAGTCATAAAAGTAATCTAATATCCTTTGATCAGCTAATTTGATTCACCTAGACTTCTAAGCAATGACCATCCATATGATGTCCACTATACTCACAGTATACAGAATGTAACATCAGTTAAGTTAAAAAACTATAGAAATATTAATTCCCTTTATTATACAGATTGGTTCTAAGCCACAGAACACCCTTCTAAAAGAGGATTTGAAGACTTAATTAGAGCAAATGAGGAGGTATCTGAAATTTTTTAAAGTTTTGCTCTTTCTACAATTTAACTTGCCTCATTAGATCAAAACTAAAGAGAAAACAACAACAACAACAACAACAACAACAACAACAACAACAATGCCAGTATGTTACTTGCAGGGAGAAGGGAGAACAAAAGAAAGAAAGTTTACCCAGGATTCCAAAGTATCAAGTATATTTGGCATTGAATACCCAAGTGCTGAAATTTTCTAAAAGTATTGTTAAACATCTAAATATAAAAGAATATGCTTTTAGTTTTCCAAATGAAATGTAATTATTAACTGGACCACAGAGGTTATAATGCTGGATATTAAACTCTCTAGGATGCAGTCGAGATCTGTAGCTGAGACATCTGGATTTTTAAATATTTTTTTAATTGTAGTAGAAAAAACAGAAAATAAAAATCCTTCAGGTAGCAGAGAAAGTGTGGTATTTTAGGGACTGAATTCTTCTGGATCTCCTTTTCTCTCCTTAAGAGAGCCTTCTACAGATATTTTATACTGATTGCTACTCTTTTCATCACAATTTAAAGTTTATTCGCCAAGGTTTTGTGCTTTGTCCTCTTATTTTTTCCCCTCTACTATCTATCACGTGACTATCTTATTCTCTCGAGTGGCTCAAATATGATTAATCAAAATTTTTTTTCCAGACCCTAATCTCTCCTAAGCATTTAATATGTAACTACGACTGCCACATTTCTAATTGAGACCCCAAAAGAAGGGCATTTGGTTGTCCCTAATTGTTTGACTGTAATATAAGGCATATAAGAGTGAGTGGAATGAGATATGGCTCAAAAAGTAAGGCAAAATCAAATTACAAAGAATCCTAAATACCAAGATGAGGAGTTTATTTACTAGGCAATAGTAAATTCTCTCCAAAACTGCTTTAATTAGCAGAGTTACCTTAGCAAATTAGTACTTAGAGATGACAACAGTATCTCTAAGAATACCTTTCAATCTTCCCAGAAAAAAAACAAACATCCCTCCCAGATCACCATTCCCCTATAAATGTTGTCTTGAACTTTTGGGGAAAATAAACTCCTTAAAGGCAGGGATGTTTTCTTTTTTTTTTAATATTTGTATCTTCAGCACTTAGAATAGTGCCTAACACAGAATAAGCATTTAATAAATAGTTTTTAATTCATTCATTTTTTCATTCAAATTTTTCTGTAAGGTTTACCCTCATTCAACAAATCCTAAATAAGGCCATCATCTCCCAACACAAGAGAAATGACTGCAAAAGTAATTTATGAGAAAAAAAGGAAAAATAGAAAAAATGGCATGTATGCCCAATATTGATAACTATGATATTGAAGAGAAGAAAAAATAAGAGGGTTTTTTGTTTTCAAAAGAGAATAAACTATACATCAAGAAAGTAGATTAAGTGAAAATGCCAAAGGGCAAAAAATGAGATCAAACAGAATCCATCTGTATTCTCTGAAAGTATAAACTTTGGTAGACATTTTTTTTCCCTCAGATCAGATTGTCATTTTAGGAAATTGGGATTGCCCTATAAGTAAGCTTCTCTATTCATTTCTGATAAAAAGGAAAATATTTTACATAAATTGCCAAGGATTTTATTCTATTTCACTTAACCAACTACCTAGAAGTAAGTCAATAAATGAATCACAAGCATAGAAAGCCAACAGCAGTTACTAATGGATTACCAAGGTTAACCATAGTTAGAATACAATTTGCTGAAATAACAATTATATTTCTATTTCAATATAAACAAATCTCATGGTAAATGAAAAAAAATACGTCCAAAAAGGCCAACAAACTTTTCCATTCATATGCTTGCTTGTGCTCTGGTAAATTCCACTTTTTTCCCTCCCACCATAAAGCAGACTGGTCCCAGTGACTCAGTTCTAACAAGGTAAGCCTTCATTTTATCTTCCTGGACACCAGGGTATGAGGCCACTTGCCAGACATTTCCTAGCTCAGACACAATATATAACACCATCTCTCTTGACCTCTTGGATAAATTTTATGTGCTCTCTTCACTTGTTAGAGAATAATCTCCTTGAGAACACAAGCTATCTTATTTCCTTGTATTTATATGCCTAGGACTTAACACAGTAGCAGATACATAGTAATAAATGTTTTATTCACTCAGAGAACTATTTTCCATTAGAAACATCTTGGAAATCAGAAAAAATGAATATGAATGAAGTTAAGAAATTACAACTGAGGGAGGCAACTACATGGCTCAGTGAATTGAGAGCCAGACCTAGAGAATGTTTTATTAACTGTGGCCTATTTTCATCAAGCTTGGCTTTTTTTTGGAGGGGGAATACTGTTTTATCTAATACATACTATCATTAGATATTTTGAAAGAATCATATCAAATAAAATATTTGCCATTCTTTGCCTGATAGAGGAATTCGGGAACTAAAGTACTTTATAAAAGTTTTAATCATTATTACAATTGCATCCTTCATGATGTCTCAAACCCATGTCAGGAAAAAAAATGGATATTAAAAGACTTCGAATGTCAAGTAAGTTTGAAAATAAAATATAACCATCTAAGAAAGTTAACCTAAGAATACATATAGTAAAATTTTTTAAAGTGTCTTTTAAGGGATCAGCTTTGAAAAACTTACTGAGAACTTCATAAAAAATTCAGGAATCACATATAGGACCTAAAAATGGTGATCATAAGAAGTAACTATAATTCAATAGTCAAGTCACTGAACATTTATCAAGCCCCTACAATGTGCCAAATATCACATCAAGTGTTTGAGAATACAAAGAAAATCCCCAAACAAAACAAAACAAAACAAAACAAAACAAAAACAACTGTCAACTTAAAGACTACACAGTCTAATAAGGGAGGCAACATGGAATCAACTATGTATAAACATAACAGAAAAAGGATAAGTTGGAGATAATTATCAGAAAGTACTAACATCAAAGTGGGCCAGGAAGCCAGGAAGCAGAGATGAGAGTTTGAGAAAGGACAACTAAAGCAAATGTCTAGTCAAGAAATGCCGTCTTCTGACAGAATTGAGGAAGCCAGTACCACTGGACTGCAGAATGATACATTTTGATAACCAAAATGTAGTTTGATTTAACTTTTACATTAATAAATCATAAAATAGAACACTGTGCATGTACTTTTAAAATGGAAAGTTTACTACAGACATGTTAGATTTTATAGCACAAGACTGCCCATCTCCCACATCCCTACTCTCCTGACAAAAGTCTAAAATTCAGCCAGACTGAATAAAGATCAAGAAACTACCGCAAGTGACTTCTGGTATCCTTAAATCACACAAAAAGCAGACAGGTGTCCATGGGGAATGGGAAAAGGAGCGGCCCCAAAAAACTAGTGCCAGACCAATCAAAGAAGTGGGCAGCCTCCCAGTAGAACCAGAGGCAGGCCAAAGACACGCTTAGCCTGCTGGGCTCTGTTTTCAGAAAGTAAGTGCAGAGGACTTCTGTAAGAAAGAATAAGTGGAATCAAAAAGTCCCAAAGTGGGAAGAAATCTTCATGGTTGTCTGAAATCCATAGTGGAGAACCTTGAAAGTTCTAGGGAGTAGCAGCAACCAGTGCCATGCAGTAGAATCCAGGACTGGACAACACAAAGACTAAGGAGCTAGGTTAAGAGTTCCCTAACATTTTGTTCTATGATAACATAGAGAACCCTGAAAATCCAGTGCTAAGAACTTCAAAGACCTAGAGAGTCCTACCCAAAAGAGGCAGAGATCAATATAGGAAACTTACTATTGTTCCCATTATGTTTAGCAGTAGCAAAGAGGAAAATCTATCTCTGTTCAATAACTAAAAAAGATCAAGCCAGACAAGAAACTGACTGGCCTGCGATGACATCCAGCAGGGCCAATCATCTCACCAAAAAGCTCAGCAAGGAAGCAGAGTCTAGCCCTCACACAAATCTCAAATCTAGGAACTAAAGCTGGGGAAATAAATAAACCAAATATGACAATGATCATTTTTTTTAAAAATTGTATATGCAAACATCCTCCTAAAAGAAAGAGTAACTCCAAAACTATTGCAAACACTGAAGGGGGTGGGGGAACATTTTTCACAAGTTTCACAGGAATAGCTAGAAATAATGAATCAAAAGATACAAAATGAAATGAAAACACTGGAAGACAAAAGTAGAAAGAGAATGAATAGTACAGATGAGAAAGAGATAAACTTTACTCCAAGTAAAGAACTTCCTGAAAACTAGGCTAGATCAAGGAAAAATCAATGACTCCATGGAAAATGAAGAAATGTTAAAAAAAATTAAAAGACAGAAAAAATAAAAGGAAAAGTAAATTATCTAATATCAAAAGCAAGTAACCTAGAAAACAGATCAAAGAGAGATCATTTAAGAATCACTGGACTCTCCTAAAAATATCTTGGATGTTATATTTTAAGAAATCAAACACTAAAACTGCCCAGATTTATCAAAAGCAGAGGATAAAGTAAGACAGAAAGAATCCACAGGTGGCCAGGTGTCAGCACAGTGGTTTAGTCCTGAGTTCAAATATGACCTCAGAAAACATTTAGCTGTGTGACCCTGGGCAAGTCACTTAATTTCCACTGCCTAGAACTTACCATTATTCTGCTTTGGAATTAATACATGGTATGGATGGTAAGGCAGAAGATAAGGAGGAAGGAAAGAAGGATCTGGCAGTTTTTGTTATAAATAAGAAATCTTAGAAGATAACATTTCAGAATAACCCAAAACCTAAAGGCTTATAACCAGGAATAACATATCCTACAAAGGGGAGTAAAATCTACAGCAGGGCAAAGGGGTCGGATTTTTACTTTCCAGGACTTTCAAGCATTTCAGGTGAAAAGTGGAGAGCTGAGTAGAAACTTTGAAAAACAACACAAGAGTCATAAAAACTCTACAAAGTTAAGTTGTTTTGAGCAAGTGGAGAAGTTTAAAGCTAAAAAAACAGAAGACCAGTGAGTAGATTAGCTCTGTTCTGAGGGATTCAAGAAAGGAGAGGATAAAGAAGGTGAAAGAAAGGTGTAGAAATTACAATTTCACATAATTGGGTTATATGAAAATAGTAAACAAATAGGAAGGAGTGGGGAGAATTGGCACCAGATTAACTGTAATTATTTGAAACAGAGAAAGGAAAACTGCATACCACCCACCAATCATTTGGTATACAAATACATCTATGGACCAAGAGATATTTCAGAGAAATAAGAGAAATGATGCAAAATGAAGTGAAGAAAATCAGAACAATTACACAAGAAATTAAACTTTGATAAACTTAACTCAGATCAATGCAATGACAAACTATGTACAGAGGATGTATGATGAAGCATGTTAATGAATACTTGACAGTGAAATCATAGTAAAGGGTCAAAAAGGCATAACTTTTCATTCATTTTTCTTATTTGTTACAAAGGGCGTTTTATTCCATTTCTCTTGGTTTTTGATTTGAAGGGGAGGTGTTTGGGAAAAAAGGAAATTAGCAATAGGGATACTGCCTCCCCAAAGAGCAACTGAAGCATGTTTTTGAATACAAAGGTAAAAAGGGGGCTAAGAAGGACTAGTAGGTCAGTTTTCAAAATAACATGTAGAATTAAAACATTTTAAGGAAGCATACAAATGAAAATTCACAGTTTCATGTACAAACCTATTTTTTGTTATGATGGGTATGTGAAATTATTCTTTTTTGATGTTTAAGTTCATAAAAATGAAATTTTAAAAATTTGTAATACACACATAACTAAATTTAAATTATATTTGTAAAAATGAATTATTTGAGGGACTTCAAATCTATCTCACACTTGAAAATTAATTCCCTCTACAATATACTAAACTATAAATATAGACTTTGACTGAAGGCATCCAATGGGGGCTTGGGAAGATCCACTACACTGACTTTAGATAGATGCAGTTTTACGAATTCTGTCTGATTGACCTGCCGATCTATGAGACCCTTAAGATTAATCTTTTAATTGTTCTGTAGTTGTTTTTTCTATTTACAATGTTGTAAACACTGTGAATGCTATAAATTTACAATGAACAAGAATGGCTCCAAAGAATAGATTTGAAAAGACACCTCTCCAGCCCACACTTTTGTGAAGATGGGTGGTCCATGGATGTGGTTCATTCCACCTTTTTTTTTCCAGCTTTTTTGATGTTCTCAGTTTTGTTGGGGTTTTTCCCTTCTCTAACACTACCTCAAAGATAATCCTGAAATCTCCGAAAATCCCTCTTTCAATTCACAGAAAAACCTATATGGTACATATAGACATTGTAATGCAAATTTCTATAATTCTGCCCACTGAGAGAATTTTAATTTTGGAAAAAAAATCTTAAAATAGATTTATTAAATGAACACAGGAGGTCTAGCCATTAGACTCAAATTCAACTGCTGAATTAACATCTGAAATATTAACTATAATGCACCTCTTGTTAGCAATGTACTGTAAATGCCCTACAGGCATATGCAAACGGAAAGAGGAAGGTAGCTTTTAAGTGAACTGAGCTCAGTTCATGTTAGTAACTCTTATGATGACATGAATATCAAATATCAGGAATTTAATGCTATGTAAATCTTTTTAGCAAAGGTTCTTATATAATTATTATTTAAAATAAACTTATCTGATATAACCTTTTTTCTTGTTGAACCCAAAGTATGCAGCAGTTTCATTGATCCAAAATGGCTCTCTGACATTAAAACCTTTCTTTTGAACCCCAATGCTCTATGGCTGAGAATCAGTTTCCAAGGAAATAAAAATAATAATAGCTAGCATTTAAACAGCACTTACTATGTGCTAGGCACTTAGAAATTATTAATTCATTTGATCCTCACAACAACCGTAGGAGGTAGATGCTTTTATTATTCCCATTTTACAGATGAGGAAACTAAGGCAAACTGAGGTTAAGTTATTTACTCAAGGTTATACATCTAGTGTATGAGAATGGAATTAAGTTCAAGTTTCTTCCTGACTCCAAGCCCAAAACTCTATCCATTGAGCCACCTAGCTGCCTTGATCATGAGTGTTTCAAAAAGCAACTACTGAAGCATATCAACAATGAAGACATATATATGGAGTAATATAAAAATAAGATGACTGAGGAAATATAGTCTAGAAAAAGGAAGTGGGTTCATTCTTTGAATGAAAGCAAAGAATAAGTGCCATGCTGATGCTCCCAGATATTGAAGGATTCATACAAAAATCTCTATGTTGACCTTAGGTAAGGAGATGAAAAAGAATTGGATAAAATGAGAATATCTGGAGGAATTGTGAGTTTTGGATCAATGGAAAAAACATCTCCATAAATGGCACCATACCATGGATTAAATCAGCATCTGACTGACTGCATGTCCACAGCTCGGTATGACCAGGGGTCTGAAGTGCTACAGCACCATATGCTGAAAGAAGCACAATTCATTTGCTAGTAAATGGGGAAAGTTCCAGAAAATACATTTTGGTTATTTAATCAAAGTCTTTTTTAGAATGCATTGAGAATCAGTGTGAGCTAGCAATCTCCTGGCTTTGATTCATCTAACCAAAAGAAAACCTATGTACTTGGTTGCACCATTGCCAACGCTAAGAGCCATTTTCATTTTAAAAGTAGCATTAAAGCACCACATATAATCAAATACACTCAGACCTTGAATCATTACCACCATGAAAGCTGAAACTTCACAACAGAAGCTTGAAAAAAGCAACCAATTCGCCCTTTTTCCTTCCTTTGAGGCACGTGAATCACCCAGTGAACAATTTTTTCTTAAGGGGATGCTTCATGTCAAGCACTGTGCTTGGTGCCAGAGATACAAAGACTAAAAGTAAACAGCCTCTGCCCTGCCTGCAAGACTTTAAATCTAACAAGAGATGATGGTATGGATTGATCTAGTCACCCACCAAAAAGATGACTTTGAGGGGAGAGGGAACCATTGGAGGCAGAGAGAGAGAAGGAGGCTTCATGTACAAGGTGGTACTTGAGCTGAGCTTTGAAGGAAACTTGGTGGAATGGAAATAGAAAATGTCACACTGAATAAAGGAGGACATTTTGGAACAGCAGGTGAAAATGATACCACTAACTGTCACCTCAGTTCCATCTGCCTTGGAAATAGTGGGTTCCCTTTCCCTACAAGTCTCCTTTTTTAAACCCTTACCTACTATCTTAGAATCAATGGTGTGTATTGGTTCCAAGGCAGAAGAGTGGTAAGGTGTAGGCAATGGGGGTTAAGTGACTTCCCAGGTTATCTAATCAAAATCTTTTTTTAGAATGCATTGAGAGTCGGGGAACTCTGGGAAGTGTCTGAGGCCAAATTTGAAATCAGGACCTCCTGTCTTTGAGCCTGACTTTCAATCCACTGAGCCACCTGGCTGCCCCCTTAGTGTAAGTCTTAAAGCAGTGATGGGCAAACTATGGCCTGTGGGCCAGATACAACCATGTTGAAAGCTATCCAACATCTCCAGATAATCTGATAAGGACAGCTTAGTTGATAAAGAAACAGGACATATCTTTCTGTTAGCTCAAAGTTCCAGCTCTCTGACTGGCAGCATGGAGTTTATTTATATAGATTTCAAGACTCATTTCACACAAAAGAACCGCAAGAAACTTCGCGGTTGCGCAGAAATTACAAATTATGTCATCTCAAAACACAAAAAAACCTCAGTCTTCAGGGTAGAGATTAGCCTGGAATAGAACAAGGTCCAAGGTTGAATTCTAGTTGCCTTATTATCAGAAAGCTAAATGAGGTTTTGTCTAATTTTGACCTTGACTGTCTAGAAATATTGTTTTGATCCCAAGAAGCTGCATTTTAACCAAGAGAGAGAGTGTTAAGCTCTTGACTGCTGGTTTGCTAAGAACTTAAAGTTTTCCAATAAGACTATAATGCTTTTCCAATAAGAAAAGCTGTGGATCATAAAAGGGGTCAAAAAGAGGAGTCAAGATTTTTATATTAGATAGCCCATCCCATCTGGTTCTGACTAGGAGAGTAGCTTTTGATGGGGTCCAGATTAAAATATCTATTTGAGACTCTGTTTCTTGTAATGGCCACCCACATATTCACCCTTTTGTTTTAAATTGAAGTGATTTATTATACATCAAAACTTTTATTAATGAAAAGAGTCATAGAGTAGTTATAACCATCAGCTACACCTGGATCTGATGGGATTTACAGATTATGCTGTTTCTTTATGGCTCATAACACGGCCCCCTGAAATGTTCTATCTGGCTGGCTGTGTGACATTATTCCTAATCTGATGAATACAATGAGTAGGATACAATACAATGAAATTTTGAAAGAGTTGACTTAGGAACAGACTGACTGATGAACATTCCCTTTCCTTTGGCCCCTTCTTTAAAAAGTTTGCCCATCACTGTCTTAAAGTAAATGCTACATCATCACTATTCAGGAATGTTGGAAGGTTATGTATCAAACATAGGGGCAAGTACTGAATAAATGTTGGATATAAAAAGTACTTAATGAAAGTCCTTCATTAGTGTTCTATTATGAGGAGGAAGTTTATCCTTATTTTTGGAAGTCTTTGTATATAGTGAGTAATTCCTAGTGGCCAACTCAAATCCAATTGAAAAAGCACTTAAAGATCTACTAAGGGCTATGTGACCCTGGGAAGGTTACCTAACTTTTGTCTACTTCAGATTTTTCATCTGTAAAATGGGGATAATACTTGCACCTACCTATCAGGGTTGTGAAAATCGAATGAGATAATATTTATAAAGTATTTTTCAGAACTGAAAGTGCCATATAAATGCTGGCTCCTAGCTACTAGTGAAGGATCCTCCTCCTTTAAAATACATTTTAAAGTGACCAGGAACACTTCACATCAATAATGGTATCTCAGTAGGAAGAGTGGGAATAGAAAATGTAAATATTGGGGTAAAGAGCCATTTGACCAAGTATTTGTGCATTTTTACACAAGTCCCTTCTCTGTAATGCTCTTGTTACGCAGGTAAAGCATTCCCCCAAGTGAAGAGAAAAGGATCAAGAGGGAGTAGGGCGCAGAGGGCAGAATGTGAGAGTTAATGTCCAAAAGATCTGGTCTCCAATCCTAACTCTGACATGTGTCTGTCCATGTGCAAATCATTAACCTCCCTGAGTCTCAGTTCCCTCATCTGTAAAATGAGAGGAAGAATGCCTACTTTCCATTGTTGTGAGGCTCAAAAAAGACAATAAGGTTAAAATGTCACTGCATCCCTGCGAGTTATCATTATTACCAGCCCTGGCCTATGGTCACACTATTTGCATGTCACCAAATGAGCAGCCTAAGTATAGAAGGCTCATCAGGAGAAGACAAACAGGTTGTCACAAAGGTAAAACCACCCTTGGGAGTATGGTATGGAGCTAAATCAACATCAATGCAGGGAGGCTTTATACTGAAGCCATTACAGCTTTAATCAAAAACTTAAGCAGGTCTCCTTTCAAAATGTAAAAAATAGGGGGCAGCTGGGTGGCTCAATGGATTGAGAGTCAGGCCCAGAGATGGGAGGTCCTGGATTCAAATCTGACTTCAGACACTTCCTAGCTGTGTGACCTTGGACAAGTCACTTAACGCCCACTGTCTAGTCCTTAGTGTTCTTCTGCCTTAGAACCAATACACAGTATTAATTCTAAGACAGAAGGTAAGGATTAAAAAAAAACCAAAATGTTAAAAAATAGAAAAGAATAACAGATGTGTACCATAAAGGGAATACAGAGGCCATCTTGTCCAATTCTTATTTTCCAGTGTTCTTGAGAGATTAAGAAGTTGTGGTAGGAAAAGAGATTCAATGAAATCTTGAGCAGGGTTCATAACTTGGGGTTAAGATCTCAGGGAGTCAAGAACTTTATGGAAAATGACTTTCAAAAACCTTTGCTTACCATTATAATCCCTATATGTTATATTTTATGCATTTAAAAAACTTTCAGAGGCATCCATAAACTTTCCCAGGTTGCCAAAAAGGTTCATGAAGCAAAAAAAAGTGTTAAGAACCCCTGGTTTTAAGTGATCCTCTGATTTTTTCTACTGGTACATTATTCATTAAACAATTGACATAAGTAAAGAACTGTAGAGAAAGAGAAATATGACTTCTAATAATACTCTTCTCTGGATAAACAAAACTCAGTTTCCATTATATTAATTATCATAGGAACATACCTAAGGGTAAAAGTATGGATCAAAACATTAAATAAGCTCATCAGATTTTAACAAAACATAATGCATCCTTATGGCATGTGACAGCTATTTACGGTTATAAAAATAATTTTATAACAATTAGCTTGTGAAGAACTAAATAAATGGCAGGGTTAGGTCAAGGAAACATTGCAAAGACTGTAATACTTCACAAACTAACAAAACTATTTAATAAAATATCAATAGAATCTATCCTAGAATTAGCTACAGTGATAAAAAAAATTTGTATAAACTCACAAAAATACAAAGAATTGTAACCAAGAAAATCAGCAAAGGGTGGGTAGTAAAATCAAATATCAAAATGTCCCCCAAAAGCAATAATTTTTAAAAGCCATCTGGTACTATCATATAAAAATAAAGAAATCCACCCAGTAGAATAGAGAAGCCAGAAATAGAAGCCAATGAGTAGAAAATATCAGGGCTCACCAAACCCACATCTACAAAGCACTATAGGGAAGAATCATCATAAAAACTGCTGGGAAAAACTGAATAGCTGTATGGCCAGAAGGAACAGCTTTAGGTCAAGACAACAAGAAAAGCAGAAGCTAGATGAGCAATGTAGATATTTTAAGAATCACAAAAAAACTAGAAGCAAGCTGCATTCATATACATGTCACAATTGTGGAATGAAGAGAAAGTTTCCTTACTCAAATATAAGCTAACATTTGAGATAAAAATAAGCAGATTTGTTTATACATAGATAAGATTTCACATAACGAAAAGTTATTATCTCTAAAAATAAAAAAGAAAGAGAATAGGTGAAAATATTGGTATTGGATACTTAATAAAAGTCTGCCGTGTCGAATCTAGAATGAACTAAGGTAGATCTATATGGCATGGTAAAGTCACTTCATGTTGCTGGCCCTTGGTTTCCTCATCTGCACTGGTCTCTCCTCCACCCTCCCAGAGAAGATGGACAAAAGATATCAACAATTAACAAGGAGGAAACGTGACCTGTTAACAAGTACATGAAAAGATATTTAAAATCCCAAGTTAGAAAAATAAACATAAAAACATCTTTATAATAACATTTCACTAATAAAAATAGAAAAACAGTGGCAGAGCAGTGAAAAAATCCAGACTGGGAGGATACACTGCTGTTGAATTTAGGCTAGTGCAAACAGCCAGGATAACAATACAGCAAGGTGTAAAGTCACAAAATTAAACACACAGTTTAATGCAGCAATTCAACTTCTGGGACTTCCCATGTCAAAACCATTGTAAAAGAAGGCCAGAAGGATCTATTTGTACAAACATATTAACAGATGCTCTCTGAGTAAGAAAACAACTGGTATATCTAACAACAGGAGAAATGACAGAATTTCGTGTAATTGATTACTGTATGATAAATATGAGGGAGATCACGGATTATCACAAGACAGATTACTGGGACCTATCTGTGCAAGCTCAGCAGTCACTTCACAACCCTGGATCTTAATTTCTTCATTTGCAAAATGTAAGGGTTTGACGAGATGACTTCTGAGGTCACTTTTAGCTCTTGGTCTCTGATTCCGTGGCCCCATGAGAAGACGCCAAGTGCAATCAGAAGGACCAAAACTATATGTGCACTGACTCAAACTACCAAAAAAAAAAAAAAAGAAGAAAAACAAAGATAGAAGGAAAATGGGTTCTGTGACGGCAAGATGAAAGGAGTGAGAGCAAGCAGTCTCTCAGCTTGTTTGTTGCTGTGAGTTCATTTTCTGGAAGAAGTCTGACTAAAGATAAAAGATATTGGGGAGAATCTAGCCTTTTTTTCCATATGTTTAATTATTTTTGTTGATGAATATTAAGGTTATAGTAGAGAAATATTTTAATGATCATCAAGGGAATGAAAATACTTAATTATGTTATTATTCCAAAAATTAAAGAATTCCATAAGAATATCAAATTATTTTTCGAAATTATTTCAAATATTTAACTTCTTTACATTTTTTAATTGCCAACCATAAATAAAATACTCATATAATTTTAAAATTTAACTGAATTTACACGTTTATATATTTTACTTTAATAAAAGGAAATGGCAATTTCATTGGCTTCACCCTTAAATCAATATTGAAATATATTAGCTATTGTCAGTTGCCAGGTTAATAATTTGTACTGTTCAAATAAGAAAATCAATTACATCTAAAAACACAAATATGTAACATTAACATGTATAGGTATAGAAAATTATTTTTTGAATGTGAAGAACATACCTGACAGGATTGCTGGTTAAGGACACCCTCAGAGACTCTAGGCAGTTAAGAAGTTTCTCTTCTGAGATGCCAGACCGTAATTCATGCACATATTCTTGGGAAGATAAGGTACATTCATGCTTGCTATTTTTCAGTCCTCCCTACAAAGGCAAAGAGACATACTATTTTAGGCAAGAGTAAGAAATAAATTACTATAACAAAACAGGAAATAGTTATGCATATGATTATGTTACTTCATCATGCAACTACTGAGAATTCTAGACACAGAGAGAGGAGGTTTTTAATGCATATTTTGGGGTTGTTTACTACTTAATAGAGTCTGATGATGGCATGTGCCTGAGAACATCCTAATCACTACATTTCAAAGGGAAAATCACAGGTAATGTTTTCAGTCTGACAGAGAATGTGGATACCTATTCTACATAAAGTGACAATATACTCTATAAAGTGCTTGGATGAACAAATCCAGGTTTAAGATTAGTCTGTCTGCGCTCCTGAAAAGTCTATCTTATTGTTTTTGTAGGTTAAGAGATTTATGCTATCATTCAATAAGAAATAGAGAATAAAATGTGATTAGTATAGAACATTACATACAGGCCAAATACATTCATTTAAATGTGTCCCAAGTCAAGGTGATTTATCAAAAGTAACAAGCCATCTGAAATGTAGAAAGCAAAAAAGCAAACTTTTTCAATTCCAATTCAAACAAAATTCATTGGGTATTAACTCTGTGCAAGGCACAGTGGCAGGTGCTGAAATAAAAAAAAGCAAAAACAAAATAATACCTATCCTCAAGGAGCTTACAATCTAGTGGGGACAAACATCATGCACACAAATTATATACATTTGTATGTGTACATAAAGACATGGATATAGAGATATCGTAGATAGAGATGATACAGATATAAAGTATAGATAGTCATATGGACATATGTTGGATATATGTAGATACATATACTTATATACACAAACACATAAATGTACATACTCCACATACACAGAGGCATGTTGGGGCTGGAATAAGAACTGAGTTTAAATCCAGCCTCAAAAGACTCTCTGAAGGGGGCAGCTGGGTAGCTCAGTGGATTGAGAGCCAGACCTAGAGATGGGAGGTCCTGGGTTCAAATCTGGCCTCAGACACTTCCCAGCTATGTGACCCTGGGCAAGTCACTTAACCCCCATTGCCTATCCTTACCACTCTTCTGCCTTGGAGCCAATTCACAGTATTGACTCTAAGACAGAAGGTAAGGGTTTTTAAAAAAAGACTGTTTCAAGGTGCATGTCTCTCAGGAATTAAGTTAACTTCTGTCTGCCTCGGTTTCCTCATCTGTAAAATGGGGATCATAATTGTACTTCTCTCACTGAACAGTTGGATAGAACAGGATAATATATGGAAAGCACTTCAGCACAATGCCTAGAACATAGTAGTTGCTTAATAATGGTTATTTCCCTCTTTTCTTCTTATACATAAGTCCAAAGTAAATACAAAGTGAAAAAATGGAGGAGGGGAAAATATTAACAAAGAAGAGACTAGGCAAAGTTGCAAGTGGAAGGTGATATGTGGTCCTTGAAAGGAGTTAGAAAATCTAGGGCCATGCAGCTACTTTAAAAAATAGAAACGAAAAAAAAAGACTTTTAAAAAAGTTTACATTTCTAACCAAAAAGGAATTAAGTCAAACAACTATCTGGGAACCATGAGAAGATTAAATAAGGATTGTCGGGTTCATATTTGACAAAAATAGATTCATTTCTTGAATTTCACCCCATAAAGAAAAGGTTCCCTCCCTGTGAAATCCATACCTGCCAGCACGAATGCAGAATGGGTGAGCCAGACACTCCCAAAAGAACAGAAGTTCATGCTATATTTTGTCTACATTTACATGTGGAAAAGACCATGTTTGATAATGTTTGTCAAATTCACAATGATAGGTTTTATTTTTTAATCATTTATTTGTAGGAAACTAATACTTTTATTTTATTTTTTTGTTTTGAATATTTTCCCATAGTTACATGTTTCATGCTCTTTCCCTATCCCCTAAACCCCCCACGCACTCCCACCCCGCTATAGCTGACGTACAATTCCACTGGGTTTTACATGTAACAATGATAGCTTTTAAAAGGTATTTTTAGATAACTAAAAAAAAAAAACAACAGTCTAGGTGAGCAGTGATGAGGGCCTAAAATAAGAGGCTGGCTGTGTGAATGGAGAGAAGCAGACAGATTCACCAGATATAGTAACAGAAAGATCTGTCAACTGATCAGAAACATGGGGTGAAGAAGAATGAAGAGCCAAAAACATTTCCAAGCTTATGAATCTGGGAGAATGGGAAAATGGTAGGACCTTAGAAAGAATTAAGTAAATTTGAAAACAAAAAGGGTATGAAGATGAAATAATGAGTTGTCTTTTAGACATGCTGAATTCATGATGTCTCTATGACATCAATAGGCTTGATGCTTTGTGACAGAGGCTCAGGAAAAAGACTGGAGCCAGATATATAGATCAGTTAATCATCTACACATCAATGATGAATTCCTAAAAGCCAAAGAAAGTCACAAATGGAAAAGGTATGGAGAGAGCCCAGGATGGAAGCTAGGAGAATGAATACCTCCAGCTTGAGGGTTTATCGATGATGAATTACACTCCTAAAGTCCATATTTTGTTGAATTACTCCTAAATTATAACATTATACAGTATATAAGATTTAAAGATGAAAGGAATCTTAAGATCATCTAGCCTAACCCAATTTTACTACTGAGGAAACTGAGACCTAGAGAAATTAAATCATCCACACAAAGCCATACAAGTAGTTAAGCAACAGAACCAGAATGTTTCTTTCCTTATTTTGTTAAATAAATATGCAGCAAAAGACAGAAAGGATGGTGGCCATTAATGAAGAAGGATTTATAAAACCAATTCTGCCAATTTCACACATTCTCACAAGCACAGGGGAGGTAGGACATAGGGAGTAAATGCATTTCTTGAACCCAGGCATGAGACAATGAGAACAGGTGTCAGTGAGTTGTGTAGATTGATTGGCCTTGAACATTTTAGTAGATCACATATCATAAGGTATACGGACTAGACAGCCTAGACCTCAAGAAACATTAAGTCTTACTATGTTATACAAAGGAGGGAATTGAGGCCTACAAATTTCAATGATTTATCCAAGATCTCACAATTATTCTGCAGCAGGCCTTGGAATGGATCCCACAAGCACTCCAGTACACAGTTAGCCTATATTGCTTTACCATGTCCAAGTGCAAAAGTTAAAAATATACATCATAATACTTTTATATCTCTTTGAAGCAAACAACAAGGGTTCTGGAATCTAATCAATAAGGTTAAAGATGATATTTTTACAGTCATCAAAAAGCAAAGGAATACAATAAAAGTCTAGCTATTTTTAACAGTGCTGTAATACAAGAATGGCTTATTATTAACATCCTGTTCTGATACCGAACAAAGGAAACAACTAGATAATGGATGGATAATAATGGAAATTTTAATTAGCTGCTCTGTATGAGATTAATGAAAATTACCACTGTGCCCATTTGATCTTTAAAAAATAATGCAGACAAAGTTAGCAATTAGTGTATATCATGCTATTCCAAAGGTAGGTGAACAAAAAAGCTTTTCTAGTTTCAAGCTATTTCATAATTTGAAAATTATTAGGATAAAGGTATTTGTCAGCATAATAATATTTATACTTTACATTATGGCACATGAAGAACCTAAAGATATTTGGAGTCAACTGAGTAATCCTTTTTGATTAACTTAATTTCTGACTCAGTATGTTCACGGAAATCCTATTTAAAACAATAACAACAAATAATAATAATATTCTCATGGGAGGAAGGTTCTTAAGTTTGGATTACTTCTGATTTTAGATTGAATTATTGTGAGGAAAAATATATTCCTTGACTGTAAGTATGGAGTTACAAATAGAGGAAAACCTTTACACCTATAATTTTTAGGTATTTTTTTCTATCAGAATTAAATAAATGATATTAAAAAATAAGATTCCATTGAGTTTGTTAGTATAAATCTCAAATAGGCATTATTTGGTAAAGAAAAATTCAGTTTGAAAATGTATCCTCCCAGGAGTCTCATATGTACATGTTAAGGTCATATGCGATTCAATGAAAAACATATCACAATTACAATTTGAGGGCAGGCAAAGTATATAATGGAGAGACTTCACAAGGGGTACAAAAATTATGCAGTGTATATAAATCACAAACTGTGCAAAAATTGGTGGAACATATTTCATCCAATAAACTGATGAACAACAAAAAAAAGCAAGCAAATAACAAACTTACTCATCAGGCACTCCAATAAGTGCTGAGGACATAAAAAGGCCAAATTGTTTAGTCTGAGATGTCCAAGAGGCAATAGGTGATATGGGACTATAGAGGTCAACAGAGAGACTACGGGTAGATATAAAGATGTGGGCATCATTTGCATAGAGATGATCACTGATCCTGTGAAAGCTGATAAAATCACTAAGTGAAATAACACAGAGAAAGAAGAGGGGGAAAAGACCAGGTTAGAGTTTTGCTGGATACTCATAGTTTCTAAGCATACCCTGAATGTAGATCAAGGAAACAAGACTGATTAAAAAGAGTGGTAAGACAGGTAGGAGAGCCAGGAAGGAACAGTGTCACAAAAACTTAAAAAGGAGAGACTATCCAAGAGAGGAGGGTGATCAGGAGTGTCGAGGGCTACAGATAGGTCAAGGGTAAGTATTAAGAAAAGGCAATTTGATTTGGCAATTAAGAGAAGCAAGTAACTTTGGAGAGCAACTTCAATTAAATGATGAGCTCTGAAGCAAGTAAGAAGAAGGAAAGTGATGGCACCAAATGTAGAATTTAGCTCTAAGAAGGGAAGGAGATATAAAGAATAATAGTATGAATAGCAGGGTCGTTGTAAGAGTTTTTTATGAATTGGGGAGACATGGACATATTTGTGGAAAGCAGAAAAGGAGCCCATATACAGTTAGATAAGAAATAATAGATGATAATAATAATAGCAAAGAAAATTTATATAGTGCTTTACAGCTTGAGGAGTTCTATATAAATATTATCTTTATTTATTTTCATAATCACCCTGGAAAATCAGACTTATTTTGTCTATTTTATAGGTGACCAACAGGCTCATAGAGGTAAAGTGACTTGAGCAAGGTCACAAAACTAGTAAGAGTATAAGGCTAGATCTGAATTTAGATCTTCCTCATTCCAGGTCCAATATTCTATTCAATATGGTACCATCCAGCTGAAAGAGCAGGGAGAACAGTAATTTGCTAGAGAAGTCACAGGATACAGTGAAGGAAGACAGCTGAAGAAGGTGAGATGAGGAGGAGGAGGAGTCGTCAAGAAGAGGGAAAGCTCCCAGAATGGTCTCAGTTTTCTTTGGTGAGTTCCTCAGCTGAAAGGCCTGGGGACAAGATGCCATATTAGACTTTAGCAGAAATAAGAAAGTAGGCAACAGTTACTTTGGAGAGGAGGATAATGAATTTATCAGAATAGAATTTAAGCTGTTAGGAGTGGTAGCTCTGTAGAAATAAGATAAATTTGTAGCAGACCTACTCACTGATTTTGTGACTTTCTCCAGCTCTGATCAGCAATACCCGAATAGGAATAAAAGCAAATGGGGGAAATAATCCAGGTTTAGGGATTAGTAAATCGTGACTATATTGGGGCAATGACTCAGGGACTCAAGAGTCAAGTGCAATGTAATATAGAAAGTGTGAGAGTGCAAATATATAGGCATCATATGGCACTGTTAGCCATGTGAAGCAGATAGAGGACTTATAGGAGGGCACAGGATAGAGTGAAGTGGGATAAGGAGGAAACACCAACATTAACAGATCATATCACTGTGGAAATACAATGTGCAAAGAGCTATTGCATGTTCATTGCTTTTATTAGCTATCTATTGAACAAAGAAAGTTGCCATCAACAACAGTGTCCCCTTTAAACACAACCAAACCTAGCACAAAGCCTGGCCTACGTCCATTGATTTTTGTAAATGTTTCATAAACAATGAGATCCACAGGGTAGCTGCAATTTCCACAAATGGCTTTACCACTATTTAATCTATTTAAGATTGGGAAAGAGGCTACAATAATTCTATGAGTATCATTAGCAAAGTAAATAGAGATGAATTAGGATAACCAAGATTTTTCTACTTGAAAATTTCATCAGAAAGCAATCAAATACAATGACTTTTCTTCAGAGAATGGATAAGCAGTCCATCCTATCACATCTTTTTGAGTTAAGCTGTTATCTAAAATAAAAGTAGAAAATATATTACTTATTCATAGTAGTAAGAGATAAGATTATTAAATGTAAATGAAGCCTGTGGAAAATCCCAACAAAACAGCTTTCTTCCTCTAGTTTCTATCTCAAATCTAAACTTTTCAGGGAGTGCTAATGTGTAAAATTGACCAGCTTAAATTTCATTTACTTCGTAATCTCCTATTTATGTGCTAGTGCAAGTGATATTTAAAAAGAAAAATATCTAAAATGAGACAATAAGAGAAAAACAAGAGATGTGGATAATCTAGAAACTAAATATTAAGCCTCAGAATAATGGGAGCTAATTACAAAAATACATATATGCCTATTTGTCTTTATGTCCAAGTATAAATGTATGATTCAAACATTAAATGGACTTTTAAATGCATTGTTCATAATAAAAATAATTTTAATACTTTCTGCATAGACCTAGAAAAAATAAACATGAAATCCATATGGATTGTTGATTATTTCCACTAGCTTTCCACTAGCTTTTTAGTTGATTCTCTAGGATTTTTTAAGTAGACCATCATCTCATTGGCAAAGAGTGATAGTTTGGTCTCCTCACTGCCTATTTTAATACCTTCAATTTCTTTTTCTTATCTGATTGCTACTGCTAGTGTTTCTAGTACAATGTTAAATAATAGAGGTGATAAAGGGCAACCTTGTTTCATTCCTGCTCTTATTGGGAAGGCTTCTAATTTATACTCATTTCAGATGATGTTGTTGATAGTTTAAGATATATACTATTTATTATTTTTTGGAAAGGTCCTTCTATTCCTATACTTTCTAGTGTTTTTAATAGGAATGGGTGTTGCATTTTGTCAAAGGCTTTTTAAGCATCTATTGAGATAATCATGTGGTTTTTATTGGTTTGCTTGTTGATATAGTCAGTTATGTTGATGGTTTTCCTAATATTGAACCATCCTTGCATTGCTGGTATGAATCCTACCTGATCATAATGAATAACCCTCGTGATCACTTCCTAGAGTCTTTTTGCTAGTATTCTGTTTAAGATTTTTGTATCTAGGTTCATTAAGGAGATTGGTCTGTAGTTTTCTTTCTCTGTTTTTGATCTCTTTGGGATAAGTACCATACTTGTGTCATAAAAGAAATTTGGTAGGACTTCTTCTTTGCTTATTATGTCAAATAGTTTATATAGTATTGGGATTTGTTGTTCTTTGAATGTTTGATCGAATTTGCTTGTGAATCCATCTGATCCTGGGGATTTTTTCTTAGGGAGTTCTTTTGTACAAAAATACATATATGCCTATTTGTCTTTATGTCAAAGTATAAATGTATGATTCAAACATTAAATGGACTTTTAAATGCATGGTTTTTTTCAATTTCTTTTTCTGATATGGGATCATTTAAGTATTCTGCTGTTAATCTAGGCAATTTATATTTTTTGTAAATATTCATCCATATCACCTAGATGGCTATATTTATTGCCATATAATTGGGCAAAAAAGTTTTTAATGTTTGCCTTAATTTCCTCTTAATTAGAGGTGAGGTCTCCCTTTTCATCTTTGATACTGTTAATATGGTTTTCTTCTTTCCTTTTTTTAAATCAGATTTACCAGTACTTTGTCAATACTATTTGTTTTTCCAAAGTACCAGCTTCTAGTCTTATTTATTAATTCAATAGTTCTTTTACTCTCCTTTCATTTTTATGATCTCTAATTTAGTTTTCATCTCAGGATTTTTAATTTGTTCTCTTTCTAGTTTTTTTGATTTGCATGCCCAATTCATTGATCTTTGCTCTCCTTAATTTGTTAATATATGCATGCAAGGATATAAATTTACCCCTGAGTAATGCTTTGGATGCTTCACATACATTTTGGTGGGATGTCTCATCATTGTCATTCTCTTCTATGATATTATTAATTGCTTCTATGATTTGTTCTTTAACTGATTTTTGAGAATCATATTATTTAGGGGTTAATTTTTTTAACCCTTGTACTTCGGTGTATTGTCTCATAGGTGGAAGATTGGTAAGGGTGGGCAATGGGGGTCAAGTGACTTGCCCAGGGTCACACAGCTGGGAAGTGGCTGAGGCCGGGTTTGAACCTAGGACCTCCTGTCTCTAGGCCTGACTCTCACTCCACTGAGCTACCCAGCTGCCCCTGAGAATCATATTATTTAGTATCCAATTAATTTTTGATTTGCCTATCCATGTACCTTACTAATTCTTATTTTTATTGCATTGTGATCTGAAAAGGTTGCATTTATTATTTCTGCTCTTTTGCATTTCTTTGCCATGTTTCTATGCCCACATGGTCAACCTTGGTGAATGTACCACGTGCTGGTGAAAAGAAGGTGTATTCCTTTTTGTCCCTATTTATTTTTCTCCACATATCTATTAACTCTAATTTTTCTAGGATTTCATTCACCTCTCTTACCTCTTTTTTATTTATTTTTTGGTTTGATTTATCTTGATCTGATATGGGAAGGTTCAGGTCTCCCACTAGTATAGTTTTACTATCTATATCCTCTTTGAGCTCTGGTAGTTTCTCCTTTAGAAATCTGGATGCAATACCAACATGGCATACATGTTGAATACTGATATTTCTTCATTGTCTATACTGCCTTTTATCTGGATATAATTGCCTTCCCTATCTCTTTTAATCAGATCTATTTTACTTTGGCTTTGTAGGATATCACAATTGTAACTCCTGTGTACTTTCTCTCAGTTGATGCCCAATAGATTTTGCTCCAGCCTTATATTTTTACCCTTTGTATGTCTACCTGCCTCATATGTGTTTCTTGTAGACAATATATGGTAGGATTTTGGTTTCTAATCCACTCTGCTATTTGCTTCTGTTTTATGGGCAAGTTCATCCCATTCACATTCAGGGTTATAATTATCAACTGTGTATTCCGCAACATTTTGATTCCCTCTCCTTGTCCTGCCCTTTCTTCTTTCACTATTTCCTTATACACTAGTATTTTGTTTTTAATCAGTCCCCCTAATCCCCTTAGTTATTTTACTTCCTTTTCTCCCCTCTCCCTTCTTATTCCTTCCCTTATTTTTCTTTAGGGTCTTTTTAAGCTACCCCCACACTCTCCCTCCCTAGTATTAATTCCCTTCCCACCAGTCCGTTTGTTACCCTTCTAATTTTCTATAAGACACAAAATAATTCTCTGTCCCAATTGATCTGGTTGTTCTCCCCCACCCTTTGAGTTAATTTCAATGCACTTTAGAATTAAGTATTTCCTGTCTCCAACCTCTTTACCCTTCCAGTGTATTAGTCTTCTCCCCTGCTCCCCCCATGAGCTTCTTTATGGAATATAAATTTGCTCCATTTTGTCTCTTTTCCCATTTCTCTTAATATTATCCTCCTCTTTTTTATACACATACATACACACACACACAGACACACACACATCTTGACAATTCATCCTATACAGTGTGTCACTGTTCCCTCTAAGTATATTTCTTCTAGCTACCTTCATGATAATAACAATTTTTAAGAGTTACCAATATCATCTTTTCTTATAGAGATACAAATAATTTATTTAAATTACTGGGTACCTTAAAAATGTTTTTGTTTTTTGTTTTTTTCCCCCATCTCTTAATTACCTTTTGGTGATTCTCTTGAGTTCTGTGTCTGGACATCAAATTTTCTGTTTAAGTCTGGTTTTTTCTTTATGAATGCTTGGAAGTCTTCAATTTTATTAAATGACCATACTTTCCCCTACAAGAATATAGTCAGTTTTTCTGGGTAGTGGATTCTCAGTTGTAGACCCAATTCCCTTGCTTTCTGGAATATTATATTCCATGCCTTCCAGTCCTTCAATGTACATGCAGCAAGATCTTGTGTTATCCTAACTGTGGTTCCCTGGTATCTGGATGACTTCTTAGCAGCTTATACTATTTTTTCCTTGGTCTGGTAGTTTTTGAATTTGGCTATAATATTCCTCGAAGTTGTTAGTTTGGGATTAAATGTAAGAGATGATCTGTCCATTCTTTCAATTTCTACTTTTCCCTCTTGTTCGAGAATATTGGGGCAGTTTCCTTGGATAATTTCCTGTAGGATGATGTCCAGGCTTTTTCTTTTGTCATGATGTTCCAGTAGACCAATAATTCTTAAATTACCTCTCCAGGATCTGTTTTCCAGATCTGAGCTTCTGCCAATGTGGTGTTTCATATTTTCCTCAAATTTTTCATTCTTTTGATTTTGTTTATAGATTCTTGCTGCCTTGTGAAGTGAATTTGCTTCTAGTTGTTGAATTCTAATTTTTAAAAACTGAATTTCAACCCTGGCTTTTTGGTCATCCTTCTCCTCCTGGTCTGATTTTTTTGTAGGTCATCTTTCACCTTCTTTGCCTCATTTTCAAGCTGGTCAATTTTGCCTTTCAAGACACTGTTTTCTTGTTTTAGTTCATGTATTTCCTTTTTCCAATTCAGCCTCTCTTAATTGTTTTTTGAATTGTATTTTGAGTTCTTCCAAAGCCTGTGTCCAGTTCACTGGAGTTTCTGTGTTTTTGCTTGGAATTCCTTGATCTTCTTCTGTTTCATTTGCTTTTTGTTCACTTCCTGGAAAGAAGCTGTCAATTGTAATTTCTTTTTTTCTTTTTCTGTTGTTTACTCATATTTTTTCCTTCTTTCCCTCCTGTGATTGGCTGTAATCTTGTTCCTTTGATTTATTTGCTGGATCTTTGGGTTTGGGCTATTTTGTCCCGAATGAGTAATTTCTCTGCTCTGCTGATTGATTAGGTTAACCAGATGGTTTTAATGTAAGATCTTCCCTAGCTGGCAATAGGAGTTTTTAGCTACTTTCTCTGCAGTCTATGGGGGAGGGGTCTTGCAGCTGCAATGCCCTCTGAAGACTTATCTTGCTCTATTGATGGGATTAAGCCAAGGTGGGGTTGATCTGTAGAGCTTGATGTATCCTGAGACCAAAACCTGGAGAGAAGGAGTGGGGAAGGGGAAAGATGGGGCATTTTCACTGTGCCTAGGTTGCCCTCTCTGTGTTTCTCCTCCAGCCGCCTCCCTGCCATCTGTGTTCAATGCCCTGATCCCAGAACAGCTGTGCCAGCAAGGCCCTCTCTCTGGATTAGTGAGTTTGCCCACACAGAGATTCCAGGAGCCTCTGGAGATTCAGTACAGCACATGGGAGAGGCGTCCTGGGATCTTCCTTCTTCCTTACCCTCAGATCCAACAGTTCAAGAATTCAGACGTTTTTTGGCATACCTCTTGAGCTTAGTACAGCAGGTGGATCTCCCACCTCTGTCCTATTGTTAGATTTGGTTTTCTTCCCTCAAAGAGCTTTGTTTTTTATCTCAGTGTGGAAGGGTATGGAGTCCTGAAGTTTTGCTCTGTCTAAGCCTCCATCTTTCCAGAATTCCAAGAAACTAGGTTTTAGACCAAAATTGCACACCATATACCAAGATAAGTTCCAAATGTATATAGGAACTATATATATAAGATCATACCATAAACAAATTAGAGAAATAAAGATTACTCTGAAGATTTAAAAATACAAGAAAAGTTCATGATTAAAAGAAATGAAGAGTCCATCACATTAGATAAAATGAACAATTCTGATTATATAAAATTAAAAAATTTTTACACAAATAAATCTAATTCAGGAAAAATTAGAAGAGAAACAAGCAACTAAAAAAAATCTCTGTCATACTTCCTCTGATAAAGATCTCATATTCAAGCCACGTAAGGAAATAATTCAAATTTATTAGGTCAAGTCCTATTCCTCAAGTGATAAATAGTCAGAGAATATGGATAGGCCATCTTCAAAGCAAGAAATCCAAAGCATCAATAGTCATTGGAAAAATGTTCTATGTCACCAACAATTAGAGACATGCAAATTAAAGCATCTTTGACAATCTGATTGCTATGAGGAAGAACCTCAAAGATGACAAAAGAAAAAATGACAAGTATTGAAGTTTTTGTGGGAAAACAGGTACATTATATCACACTGGTGGTGGAGCTATGAATTGGTCTGATCTTTCTGGAAAGTAATTTAGAACTATGGCCACAAATTTACCAAGCTGTGCACACTATTTAACTCAACTATACCACTATTAGTCTTATACATCAAAGAAACAAAGGAAAAGAATTCAGATGTACAAAAATGGTGTTAGTAGCTCTTTCAGTGACAAACCAAAATTGGTAAATATGGGGGCATTCTCCTGTTGAGAAAAATATAAAGAAATAACAGTATATGAATATAATGTAATATCATTATGCCATAAGAAATGATGAAATAGATAATTTCAGAGGAAGCTGGGAAGACTTCTAAGAATGGATACAAAGTGAAGTGGGCAGAACAAGAAAACTTTAAATCATGATAATAGTATTATAAAGACTTTGGAATTCTGATCATTGCAATGATAAATCACAAGTCCAAAATAATACAGAAGAAACAGGTGCTGAACTTAAAACAGAGATGTCCATCCTCAGATATGGCTAATGTGAAAATTTATTTTACTAAACTAGACAACTATGCATTAAGTACTATTTGTTGAGGGTTCCCCCCACATTAATGTGGTTGAAGTGGGGAAGGAGTAATGGGAAGGACAGATTATTTTTTTAAATACTTGCTAAATGAAAAAATAAAGATAAAGTAAATATAATACATATATAATTTTTATTATATATATGTACATATATAGTAAAAATAAAGGTAAACTAAAGAAAATTGCTTCTCTAACATATCGAACAAGCAGTCTGCTGGCCTTTGTCTGAAGGCCTCAGATGAGGAGGAACAAACCACTTCCCAAGGAAGTTCCATTCACTTATGAATTCTCTCTTAGAAATAGTTTACTGATTTTGAGTCTCGAAAAGGGCTTTGTTAAAAATCAATAACTTTCTACATCTGACTAATAAATGCAAGTAAAGTACTGTTAAGGAAACACCACTTACTCTGGTTATTAATAAGATCACAACATGATTCTTTTCACCCTTACACCAGCCTGCAATATTAAGAAATGTGCTAAATCTACAGAAACTAAAACAATTCCAAAAAGAAATGATGGAAATACATCCCTCAGAAAGGTTACAATTCTGAAATAAAAGCAGAGGGACAAACTACCTGAAGCTCCCAAATGGCTCCAACCCACCCTGGTACCATATATTCAGGACAAATAACTAGGCTTGTATTCCAAGTTGTAAGCAAAAAGAGCTTCTACATGCCATGTCTTTTCATGGCATATAGTCCAAGGAGGTCAAAGAATAGGTCCTATATACCAAAATAATTATAACAACACTTTGGGGAGTAGCCAAAAAAAATGGAAACAAAGACTAGACAAATTAACTGGAGAATGGCTAAATAAAGGTACATAATGAAATATCATTGCAATAAGCAACAATAATATTGTAAAATATTACATTACACAAGAAACAATTTTTGAATAATTATTCAGAAGAACATGGGAAGACATGGATGAACTGATATAAAATTAAGTAAGCAGAACAAAGGGAACAATTTCCAGAATAGTTGGAGTACTATAAACAAAATAACTTTAAATGAAAATTCAGCTATGGATAATTGTAATACCAATTTTGCCCTGGGAGAACAAGGGTTAGAGACTATAAGTATAGGAATTCTATCTGAAAGTCACCAAAATGCAAAGACATCGAAGAAAGATGAAATGGACCCATATACACAAAAATACTTTATAGCAGTTATTTTCATTGGAACAAAAAACTCAAAACTAACGGGGTGTCCATCTATTGAGGAATGGATGAACAAACCATGGTATATAAACATAATAGAAAGCTATCGTGACAGAAAAAAATGATGAAAAATTAGAAAGCATATGATAAAAGGTTTTTCAGAGAAACCTTTGAAGATCTATATGAACTAAAGTAGGTTGAAGTGACCAGAACCAGGAAAATGATTAAAAAATAAAGATATAAAGATAGATGGCTTTGAAATACATAAGAATTTTGAACATGGCAGTATTCAAGTAGAATTCCAAAGGACTGCTGATCTTCTAACAGGGAGAGGATACATTCATGAAACTGAATGTTATATGCAATTTGGGACATGAAAAACCTTTGTTGTGCCTAAAGTATGAATATTTGTAACAAGACTTTTTGTTTTCAAATGAGGGGAAGGAAGAAAGAGAAAAAATTGATGATTGTTAATTGAAAAATAAATTTAAATGAAAGAGACTGCTGTTTTGGAATGTTGCATACTTGATTGGGTGCATTTACTGTGTCAGTCTGCATTGTTAGAAGTTAGGAAGCTTAGTTGGAAAGGCTAGAAGAAGAGATATTAAAAAAGAACTTGACCTAAAAAATACATTAATTTTTAAAAATCTTATCTCTATATTACCTACATATCATTAAACATAGCTAAAAAATAAAAATCTTAGTGCCACTTTTCTCCTAACATCCAGAAGCTGCCTCCTTGATCATTTCAGATTGTGAAAGACATTTTAATGAAACTCACGTCAAATAAAAAAATAAAGCAGATTTTGCACAGATACAATTCCATAAAATAAATGAAAAGATGTATATATACTTAAATTCTGAAACTGTATGATGAATAATATATATTGTGTCAAGAATAACTTAATTCTGATGGTGGCATATTTGATTAAACATATTGGAAAAAATGAGAGTAAATATTTAAAATGATTAAGACATTTTTTTCATATACACAATTTATATTACACTTTTTGGTTATTTTCTAAAACTAGGTAACTCAGTTGTTTAGGTCACTATAGCAAAGAGCCTAAAGCTGAACATTCCGTTTTAAAAGGAATCCATTGGTGAAGCATGTCTCCAGCTTCTAGACAGACAAGTGGTTATAGTTATGGAATGGGCTTCATATTTTCAGACAAGGCTAATATGTTGATTTGTTTTGCTTGCCTTTGATTGTTATAAAGGAAAATTCAGTGGGGGGAACAAAGAGCCACTGGGAAGTGACCCTGTTTGTTTAAACATCAAAAAAAGGTTTTAAGAGGAAAAAAAGTGAATTGTTAGCTTCAAACCAAGAAAACAGCTTTCACTGTGACATCCTGCAATCTCTACTCCTACTAACTATTTTGCCATTGTTTCAAGAGGTACTGAGAGAGTGACTTGGGACAAGTGCATTAAAGCTATTATTGCAAAATTGTAAAACATGATCAAAGCAATCACGTTGATGATCACTCAAGCAGAAATATATTTAAGAGTGTGCTGGAAAATGCTCAGCAAAGGCTGGGGAGAATGTACACATAGCACACTTTCAAGTTTGGGCTGCCTTGTTAACACTTTTTTAAAAGTTTAGACAATTAACAAAACAAAAAAGCACAGTCTGATTTTAAATGTTTGCTGATTTCTAGGGTGAATATGCTCACAGTGAAAATTTAACAATCAGATTACCAGCCACTTTTAGTTGGTCCCAGCACACCCCTGAATTCATATTTAGAGAATACAAACACCACGTTTGTGTTTAGGAAGAGTAACAAACTTAAAAGAATACTACAAAATATCAGTAAGATAAGAGAAGGGAAGTCAGCTAAAATGGGTTGAAGGGTATTTCAATAATTAAAAGCTGGATAGGATTGTAGTAAAATAATGGATATTTTTGGCCCAAGGAAAACAAGAAAGAAACAAGATTATCTCAATTTTCACTTGTTCTCTTTAAAATATCAATGAGGAAGATATACTCTTCACCCTTTTCCTTTCCTTTCCTTTCCTTCCCTTCCCTTAGTTTAAAGTCATTTTGATTAGGTTTGCAAGA
This sequence comes from Gracilinanus agilis, assembly GCF_016433145.1. NCBI lineage: Eukaryota > Metazoa > Chordata > Mammalia > Didelphimorphia > Didelphidae > Gracilinanus > Gracilinanus agilis. Next base: position 50,707,134 of record NC_058136.1, on the reverse strand, counting down.
CATCTAGCAAATTCATTCTGACTTTGTTGGATATACTCGATTTCTGGCCAGAAATCTGCCATTCCTATACTGTAAACTATAGTCCAAAAATCTAAATCCCATTCTTAGACACCATGTTCTTTCTCTCTTTTTTTAAAAAGAATTCAACTCAATAGACATTGATTTTATTGAAGTGCCCAAAGGATAGAATGGGAAGTGCAATTCACAGAATGTAACAAAAATTTAAGATAACATGATCAATTGACTCCCTGTTCATGGGAATGGTACTCTAAGTCAACATAGAATTACACAGGTGCTGGATGATATGTGTCCTGGAGAACCAGCATATTTTGGGGTTGGATTAGACACCATGTTCTTACCCAGGTATTCACTCTCCAAATTGATTTCTATCTTTTGCATTGCTTTATTTCAATGGATTATAATGAGGACAATATATGTGCCTAGGTAGTCTTCAGCTTCTTGTCCAAGACTTCATAATCTCTGGCTACAAGTTCTAGGATGTCTTTGCAAATGAAATTTGTGCCTACAAAAAAACCTAAAAAGTATCATTCGTTCTTATAAATCTTGGGCAGTTTTCTTGTAGGTATCAGACACACACATTTTAGGAAGACAATATGCCTATCCTCCTATTTAATTATGGGCCAAAATACCCATTTTTAATGTTTGTCCAAGACAGATGGACAGATACATACACACAAGATCAGTACAGGTTGCTCACCTAATTGCATCACAGTAGTTGACCAGTAGTGTCAAGTAAGCTCCCTTGGGGGAGGGACTGTGTTTTTGTCTTTCTCTGTGTCTTCGAGGTTTAGGAAAGGGTCAGACTCATAGGAAACACTTAATAAAAGATTGTTGGCTAATTCCAAATCAAATTCCAAAAATATATGAAAAAGACAAAGGAACTAAGAGTTTTTACAACCATAATCTGAATGGACGTGATACCCAAATAAAATAGCTAGATATGACGGTATATACTTCTTATAGAAGCCATGGTGTTTATAGTTTCCTCAAGCTTTTTTGATTTTATTTTTATTAAGTAATTTATCTTGGCCTTAAAATATCAAATTTGAATACCTCTTACCATATACAGTAAATAGTAAAAATCATGGGTTTTTTTTCAAAGCCCTGACTTAACCTGAAAGGGCAAGTAGAGAAGTCTATGAATTTTATGAACATTTATTATTCATAGTATTTTCATAATAGTATAATCATGGCACATTGGATATAGACCTGGCATGAAATCAGGAAGACCTAGGTTCAAATCCCAACTCTGACAGGTACTCCCTAAATGACCCTTGCTAAGTCACTTCTACTTCTCAACACTCCAGACTAGAAGCATAAAATTCATCAAATCCGTGTTCCATATAATATGCTATAGTTCATAATGAAAATATTTAAAAAAAAACCAGTGCAGCACTACCAATATCCATGCACCTATCTATTGGCTGGGAACACTTTATCCCCACAAACATAAGTGATGATTTTCAAAATAAAAAATAACATTCTGTCTTTGCAAAAAAAATATATTGTAAAAACACCACTTCCTTTAAAGGACACTTTCCGCTTATTATTGTAGGCTGATCATTTGCTTCTCAATAAGAAAAAAACACAAAGAAGTCCACAATTCAACACATATACCCCCTAAAAGCCTCCATTTCTCATCTCTCTATCACCCAAAGTAGAATGTAGGAGTTATTAATTATCCCCAACAGTCATGTTAAGATAATTAAGCCCAGTTTGTTAGTAATGTCATTATAAACTTCTTTCCAGAATTGACTATATGCCTTTCAGGCATACAAATACATTCAGTGAAGTAAGGGTCTTGGAAGGCAAAGAGTATAGCTCATGATTTTTTAACGTAGATGTTTATTTTCTGTAAAAAAACAACAATTTATGCTACATCAGTCAGATGTATACTGCCAAGTCCACATTTCTTCAAAGAGAAGGGAAAAAAATAACCAACACCATCTGGAGTTAAGAGCATTAATGTGTCATTCAGATAGTCTCAACTGGTACACTTCAGGGTAAAATTCTACAAAGAAGAAGTTGCTTTAATGTGTAGTTTGGGGGAAAATAGGAACTCTTTCAGAATAAGAAATCTAACTCTCCTAAGGAAAATTGAGAATTCAGAGTATGTTTTGGTAAGTACCAATATAGAGACTCATTTACCAGCTCACAAATCGTTGTTAGATACCCACCCTCTTGAAGGCACTGTGGGGTATTTAGACACTGTAGGGCAGTGATGGCAAGCCTATGACATGGGTGCCAAAGATGGCATGCAGAGCCCTCTCTGTGGGCATGTGGCCACCCACTCTCCCCCAGAGTTCATTACTAGAAAGGCAGAGGGACTCGGAAGGAGCTGTTTCTTTCCCTCTCTCCACCATGTCTGACAACATTTTTTCACATCTGTCCCTCTGCCGAGCAGCACAAGGGGGTCACTTTCTCCCTCCCCTTTGTGGAGTGAAGCAGGGGGAGGGAACACCCGGGACTCAGTGGGAGGGACAGGCACAGAATATAGCCTAGGTGTGGTGTAGGGGCAAGGAGCAGCACTCTGTCTCTAAAAAGTTCACCATCACTGCTGTAGGATATATAGGATAGGAAAAACATGGTTCTTGCCACAATAATCCACTAATAAGAAAGCTTTATTCTTCACTTATTATAAATATTGAGTTGGGGACAGTTAGGTACTTAGTGGAATGAAAGCCAGGCCTAGAGCTGTGAGGTCCTGTGTTCAAATCTAGCCTCAGACACTTCCTAGCTATGTGACCCTGGGCAAGTCACTCAATGCCTAGACCTTACTACTCTTCTGCCTTGGAACCAATACACAGTATTGATTCTAAGGTGGAAGATAAGAGTTTAAGAAAAATAAATCTTGAGTTGATCTCTCAGAAATCCAAAGCTCAGGGCCCTAAATATTATAGTATCATAGTTTTGCAACAAGAAATGCTAACAGAGGTCTTTTTAGTCCAAATCCCTCCCCCTTTTCTTTTTAACACAGCTGGAATTGAAGCCATGAGAAAGGAAGTGACCTTCCTTGGTTCACAAAGCTAGTAAATGTCTGAGGCAGAAGCATATGTACTGAGTTCTTCTTGATATCAAGTCCAGTGCTCAGTCTATTATACTGTGCTGCCTCATTCAAGGTCTCATGAATACAAAATTGGGGTTGGGATCCAAAACTAGATCCCTTGGTGCCTATACCAGTGATGGTAAATCTTTTAGAGGGGTAGGTAATGTGAGAAATGTCCTCAGGTGCCCATGGAGAGAAGGAGGGGAGCAGCCCAGCCCCTCCATCTCTCTGGCTTTCTAATAACGAACTCGGGTTAACACTGTGCTGGGGCGATAGTGAACATGCTCACAGAGAGGGCTCTGAGTGCCCCCTCTGGCACATGTGCCTTAGGTTCACCATCATTGGCCTATACTAAATACAGAATCTGTTTCATCCTCTATGACCTCAGGATGAAACTACAAAAGTGGTACCAAGTCAGAAATCAGTTTAGCCCAGGTTACCCAAACATCAGCTATCTGTCTGATTACTACTCAGTCTCTTTTGCTAGATCTCCAGCCCACTGAGTATAGATACCCTAATAGGCTCTGTCCTAGGCCCTTGTCTCTACTCTCTTTACTATCTATTTCTTGTTCATTTCATCAGTTTCCATGGATTCAATGATTATCTTTAAACACATGACTTCAAAATCTATAATTTTCTCCTAAACTCCAGTCTTGGTTCAAAAATTGTCCACAGGACTTTTCCACATGGAAGTTTCATCAGCACCTCTAACATAATATGTCCAAAATGTAAGTTACATTTCCCCCCCAAAATCAATCCTCTTCCCAACTTCTCTTTTTCTATCAACGGCCCAATTAATCTTCCTAGTCATATAGGTTTACAACTTGGGAGTTATCCTTAATCCTTCACTCAACCTCACCACCTCCCCCTTGATATCCAATTCTTTGCCAATCTTGTCAGTTCTACCTCCACAACATTTCTCACATAAGTATCACCTTCCAGAGGTATGTGATTTACTTAGGAAGAGAAAAAAATAAGCATTTATATAGCAACTACTATGTACTAGGCATTATGCTTTTAAAAACTTTTTTGTAAATATTATCTCATTTAGTCCTTACGATAAACCTGAAAAGTAGTGCCTTATGGTCCCCTTATCTGTGGTTTCAACATCCATGGTTCCAGGGATCCATGTTCAACCTTGGTTAATGGTGGTCAACCACTAAGCTCTACCACCTGTAAAGGAGCAAGAGGTCTACCAGAAGTCTCTTCTGCTTTCGCTTTATACCATTTTAAATTTCTTTTCTTTTCTTCTTTTTGGCAGGGGGGCAGGAGGCCATGGAGCATTGAATTCAGGGGTAGGAACGGGGGGAAAGAGTCCATCTATGTGGGATCAGCAGATGTTTGCTCATGTCCACAGTTTCAGCCATTTGAGGCAGATCTTAGAACTCTTCCCTGTCCCAGACATAGGAGACCCTGGTGTACTACTCATATTGTTAACCTCATATTGAATCTGAGGAAATTGGGGCAGACAGAACTTAAATGATTTGCTCAGGGTCACATTTGAGCTCAGGTCTTCCTGACTTCAGACCTGGTGACCTAGTTCTCTAATTACTTTACCACTAAGTTAGTGAAAACAGTAAATTTATTATGGTTACATTTTGTCATAGCAATCATTATGTGTGTGCATTTTATTGACTCTATACTGACCAGCAAATGTCATTGTCATTCAGTCATTTTTTAGTAGTGTCTGTCTGACTCTTTGTGACCCTACTTGGGATATTCTTGGCAACAATCCCAGAGTGGTCTGCCATTTCCTTAGCCAGATCATTTTACAGATGAGAAAACTGAGGCAAACAGGGTTTTAAATAACTGATCCAAGGTCACACAGCTAGTAAGTATCTGGGACTGAACTTGAACTCAGGTCTCTTCCTGATTCCAGGCCTGGGGCTCTGTCCAATGTGCTATATTGGACATTAAATAATCATGACCAATGGAACTCTTGGGCTGGTTTCCTCACCTTTAATTAGCTCTATCAACTGTGTGTTAGCTGATAAGCCACATATATGTGTTTCATGGTTTCCTTTTGTTGTATTTTTAACTCTATGGTCCAAAAGAAAAATATTACTGCAAAGAAATGCAAAAGTACCTTTCAAAGAGTACACTTCAATGAATGAATTTTTGAGCTATCACAAAAGTTGTTGGTGTGGGAAGGTAAAAAATTCAAAACATAATTCAAATCTACTTTGGAAAAAGATTAGTCTCACAAAGCCATAACGAAAAATGCAATTTTAACAAATGAAAAAATAGTGCAAGGTATCCTGCTTGAGGGTGGAAGAATAGCAAGCAGAGCAATTAAACAAAGAATTGTTAACCAGAGCTATGAAAAAATTGTTCAGCATGGGCAAGATAATTGAAGAATGAAAATACGGAAGATTGAAAAAGGGTAATTTTTACTTATGAAACTCACTTTTCCCATCATAGTTCTATCAAAATTTCTGTCAGAAGTCATCTACAGGAGTCAAAAATGCCTGAGCACTGAGCAATTGCTGAAGTTTTTTTTTTATTTCAAGTGGTCCTGGAAGTTTAGTCCATAATAAGGGAATTATGAATTCCGATAGACATATTGCTAGATTGAGAAGCAGAAATAATCCTGATAATATAAAATTCCCAGATGGAGATGGACTATATCAACATGACCTGGTTACCACATCTTAACATGAAAGGTTAAGAAATGTATACAAGAAATGGAAATGTATATACTTTAGTGAAGTAGGAACTCACCTCATCTAGAAACTACATTGAAAAGTCATGGTTACAATCAAGGCTAGACTCAGAAAAATGGAGTTGGACTGGTCATTGAAGGTGTGTTTCATATCCAATAAGATATAAGTATAGATTCATGATGAAGAACTAAAGCATATATCAAAATTTAATAAACTCAGTGCCAAACTGTAAAACAAGTAACTGCAGCAAAAACAGACTATATGTTCTTTTAAAAAATAAAGATGTAAAATGGTCTAAGATTTATTGTACATATCAATTAATTTTATTACTGGACATTGTCCCAAGCATTTCCCACACCATTGTGATTCAGGCCATCATCACCTCTAACCCAGCTGTTCCAATAGACTCTTAATTAGTCTCTCTGTCTGTAGCCTCTCCTGTGTACAATCTATCTTCCACCTAGATGTCCTATTGATATTAATGAAACATGATTCTGACTGTGACTCTTCTCAGCTCAAAACCCGACACCGGCTATTTATGGCCTCTAGAATAAAATACAATGGTTCCCAGTCTGTCTTAAAAAACCCTCAACAACTTGGAGCTAACCTTTCAATCAATCAATTGGTATTTATCCAATATCTACCATACGAAAGGTATTATAGCTAGGTAGTGGGGACATAAATGCAAAAAAAAAAAAAGAAATAATTCCTACTTATAAGGAGCTTCATTGTAATAGAGAGAGACCAAAGTGTGAGTGTGTGTACACACATATATGTTTATATGTGTGCATGTGCAGTGTACATAAAAAGTGAATATGAATATATACAAAAAACAAATACAAGATTATGCAAAATGAATAAAAACGTTAGTTTGAGATAGAGGGTACTAGAAGTTGGGGAATCAAGAAAGGCCTGGTGAAAATGGTCACTGAACTACAACTTAAAGGAAGAGAGAGGCAAGGAACCAGTATATTTGAGGTATGGGAAGAGAACAAGCATTCATTAAGTACCGTCTGCATGTCAGACACCATGCTAAGCATTTTACAAATATTATTCACTTTATTCTCACAACACCTGATGAAGTAAATGTTATAATGATTCCCACTTTACAATAAAGGAAATTGAGGCAGACAGAAGTTGGGTGACTTACTCAGGGACACCAAATTGGTAAATGTGTAAGGCAAGATTTGAGTTCAAGTCTTCCTAACACTATGCCCAGTACTCTATCCACTGTATCATCCAGCTGATTCACTAACAGGTGAGGGCCAGAGGAAATGCATGGAAAGACATATGCTGTGGATATAATGAAACTAAGAGAATAACGAAAAGGCCAGCTTGGTTGGTGATTAAGTGATGGGGAGTGATGTCCTGGAAAGCCAGGTTGGTGCAAAGCTATATAGAACTTTAAAAGCTAAAGAGAAGAATCTGTATTTTATCCTAGAGGTAATAGGAAGCCACTGGAGTTGACTGAGTAGGGGAATCACCTGGTCAAATCAGTGTTTAAGGAAAATCCCTTTGGCAGCAATATGTAGGAGGTAGTAGAGTAAGGAGTGATTTGAGGCATGGGGCACACTCAGGAGGAAGCTGTTACAGTAATCTAGTTGAGAAGTGATAAAGGTCTGAGCTTGGGTGGAATTTAAGAGATGCAATGACTAGAGATTTAGCAACTGATTGGAAAAATGAGGTGAGGTGACAGAGCAAGAAGTTCAGGATAATGTCCACATTAATTTAGGTCAGAAGTCATGAGAATCTAAACTAATGTGGTGGCTGTGTGAGTGGAGAAAAGGGTTTGGACAAGAGATATATTGAGGAAGTAGAAAAGGCAAGATGTGGCAGATGAATGGATATATGACCTGAGAGAAAATGAGGGGTTAAAGATAACACCAGGGTTACTTAAGTACCTGAGAAACTAAAAGGATAAGCATACCTTCAACAGAAATAGGGAAGTTTGGGGAAAGGGATGATGTGGAGGCAAAGAAAATGAGCTTAGTTTTAGACAAGTTAAAATTTAAGGTGTCTTATATCCAGTTTGAAATGCCCAACAGGCAATTGATGATATGGGACTAAAGCTCAGGATAAATACTAAGACTGGATACTGAGAAACTAAGATCTGAGCGTTAAATACCGAACTTAAAACTTTGAAGATTCATCATTCTTCCAAGTTAAATCCAAGGGAGCTGATCTTGTTAACAAAAGAAAGAGTATAGAGAGGGAGAAGAGGACTCTGAAGAGATCATTAGGGAATAGTTAGGCGGCATGAAATAGATGATGAGAAAGCAAAGGAAAGCAAGAAAGAGGAATTTTAAAAGCTGGAGAATCAGGAGAGAGAAATGTTACAGAAATGCAGAGAAGAGGAGTTGGTCAAATGTGTCAAGTAGATAGAGCTAGATTATGACTGAGAGGGGAAAAAACAGCTCACAGTTGGCAATTAAGAGGTCACTGGTAAATTTGGAAAGAGATCTTTCAGTTGAATGAGGAAGCTGGAAAGCAGACAGGATGGCTGGGAATATACTGCCATCAGAGAGAAGCGAGGTCTCAATAAAAGCTAGTAGATGGGAAGTATATAAGGGATATGAGGTCAAGAATAGCAGGAAGCAAATACACGCTCTAGAAGAGGAATTCCAAAGGGCACGATGGAAGAGGCAGTCAGGGTTGGAGTGGGAAATGGAGTTATAGGATTGGATTAGGGAAGGTGGGAATGAGAGAATGAGAAAGACTAATGAATTATGAATTCATATGTATGGTGGGGTAATGGATTTCTTGCTTTCTCGATGTGTGAGGAAAGGAGTGGAAGGAAGGAGAGGATTTCAAAGTGAAAATAAAAATTAAAAATTAAATTTTTAAAAAGCACTAATACAGTCAGTGTTTTGCTGATACATAAAAATTAGCTTGAAAATGATTCTAAAGTTTTAAATAGAGCTTTTATGACAGTGTCCACTTCTTAGCTGAATGCTACACAGATAAATTAGACATAGCAGACACCTTAAATGCAGGTTCTGCATGCCAGAAACTAATCAGCCTAGCCTGGGGCCAAAGTTCAGAGCAATGAATTATCCTTCTAATGGGACCTACCAAGAAAAGCTTCCCATTTCTCTCCATTTAACCGTAGACATATACATGCAATAATAATATCCTTATTTGTGCTCTCAAAGGTAACATCCTAACATAGAGAGCAGATACTGCTCCAGGAACTCAAAATCAAGTGAACAAATTCTGTAGTAGAAATTCTGATTTACACAAAGAGCAATCCAATCGTGAGATCACAGGAGCCTGAAGAGACCTCAGAAGTTAATCCAAATTCTTCATTTGACGAGGAATTTGAGAAGATTGAGACCCAGAAAAAATTTTAAACTTCTTCTAAGTCTCATAGGAAGCATCATGGGCAAGATTTGAACCTAGGTGTTTTGACTCCAGAGGTACTAATCTTTTCACTTTGACACAGCGCAGGTAAAGATTACATAAACCTACTGGAAGAGACTACATACAGCTCACTACAGTCCTCAAGAATTAGTTGCTCAGCAAAAACAAAAACAAGAAGCTAGGTTAGCAGTCATGAATATCAATAGATGCCTGCCACAAGAACTACTATCTTGACCAAAAAGGAGGAGAAGCAATCCCTGAAGATTCATCCATTTTAATTCTCTGATATTTCCTATGGACCTTTTTCCTACCAAGATATTCATTCCTTCCCTGGTCATAGGCTTAAGAGCCATTTCCACTGTGCCCCTTCTCTCTTGTTTTGGTAGCTGTGTTATGTACCATCACCTGCATGGATGGTATAAAAAAATTTAAAGCAAAGCATCGTATTTAATTGAAGAATTTTATAGTAAGTTAGGTTCAAAACTAGGTAAGTCATTAGTATTTTAATGTCTCTTTTCAGGGAGGAAACTGTCCTTGAGTCTGTGCTATTTAACATATTTATCAATAACTTGTCATTTAAAGCTTTTTGTCAGCTCGATGGCACTAACAATGTCAAAGCAGGTGCTGTATTAGAAGAAGACTCATCTTTTTTCTCATCATGAGTATTCTACATAGAACCAAGGAAGTCACTGGTCAGATTCAAAGTCAAATTCAATAAGTGATTTGCAGATGGTGGAGAAGTGAGAAAAAGACTGTGAGAATCTTGAAGGCTCTGAATGAACTAGGATGATGACGTGAAACTCAAGTGGTGACACTTAATTAATAGGGGAAAATGTTAAGTCCCATACCTCAGTTCCCCAAATCAACTTTCCAGTATAGTATGGGGCAGCATAGCTAGACAATAAATTATCTAAATAAAAGATCAGTGTTTAAGCTGACAGAAAATTCAATACAGGACAAAAATAAACTTGATCTCAGAGTGTACTAAAAGTCCCCAGACCAAGGAACATGGCAGGGACATGAAATATCTTTCTAAGCTCTAATTACATTTTAGTTAGGATATTGACAGGCTGGCATGTGTCCAGAGAGAACAACCAAGATGATGAAAGAGCACTGGAGACCATGTCATGTGAGGACTACTGAAAGAACTAGATATGTTTAGTAGAGAGAAGACAAAGCTTGAGGTAACCATGAGAGATGTTTTTATATATCTGAAGGGCTATAATATGAAGGAGGAACTATATTTGTTCTCCTCATCCCATAATATAGACCCCTGGGAGTAATAATAATAACTCGAATTTAGATTGTCCCTTAAGATTTGAAAAGCACTCTCCATGTATTATTTCATTTGATCATCAAAACACCTCTGGGAAAGTGGGAGAAATTATTAATCCCCATTTTACAGATGAGGAAAATGAAAATGAGAAAGGTTAAGTGATTTGCCCAAGACCACATAGCTACTTGTTTGAGGCAAAATTCAAACCCAGATCTTTCTGACTTAAGGGCCAACCCTATCTACCTGTCTCTCTAGCAATGAATAGAGGTTTAACCAAGGAATCTAAAGGTTTCATATATATATATATGTATATATATATATATGTATGTATGTATGTATGAAAAGAAAGTCTTCATAAGTGTTCAAGCTATCCAAATGTAGAATGGGTTACCTTAGTAGGTAATAATTTCTTTGTAAAAGTTTTCAAGAAAAAGCAAGATGATTACTTGGGCATGTTGTCAAGAGGATTCTTCAAATACAGGTGAGACCAAATGACCCTAACATACTTACCAAACTCTGAAACTATAGCATTTTCTTCATTCCAAAATTTCACTCATTATATCAGAAAGAAAAATTATGCATAAATTAGTCACTTGCTAATGGTAAATTTCAAAACACTTTATTTGAATTGAGAAAAAGTAAATTTACAAACAATTTCCATTGTAATTTGTTTATGAACCCAATTTTTAATCTTTCATCAAACAATGACATTCAAACTTTTGATTGATATTCAAGCTCTAAATAATGTCCTCTTTATTTCAGTAGGGTCTGGCTGCCAGTTTGCAAGTGAGGTGATACATTTCTGTATATATGATCTCACGGAGACAAAACAACAAATGAATTGTTTGTTATTAACCTTTAGAGGTTGTCAGAAAATAATATTTTAACTGGCAAATATAATAAAGTTAGCGATCAAAAGCCAACTTTTACCAATAAAATGCTTGCTACTAACTTTAGTATTTTTGTTAAGCATTATAACTTTTTTAAAAGACCACAAAAATTAGAATATTTCACCATTCCCCTAAGCTTCCCTGTAAGGTAAGAAACATCATCCCCATTTTATAGATGGGGCAAGTTCCTTAATCGAATATGGCCACAGTACACAGTGACAAATGGAGCTGGGAATAGAACCTAAGGCATCTGACTTCTCATCCAATGTCCCACCCATTAGTCATTTTCTCTTTCATGCCTTTGACACTTCACATTGTCCTAAAATACTGTTCAAGATCACTTCTTCTCAAGAGGTTTGGCTCAGCCAGCAAGGCCACAACGATACAAAACTTGAGGAAAAGGAGGTATTTTTTTAGATTGCACATACAAAAAACTTGTAGAATACTGTACAGAAATACAAAGGAAAACAGGAAAAAAAAGTATGCCAAGTAAAAGAACCATTTATTAAGTGCCTAGTCTGTGCCAGGCATTGTGCTAAGCACTGGGGATGAGATATCCTGTCCTCAAGCAGCCACTGCCTAATAGACAAAGACAATACAAAAAGAAGCTGAAAAGCAGGGCAGGAGAGGGGAGGGGGAAAGGGAGCAGAGGTGATGTGGACAGGAAGGGGTGGGAAATGATCTTAGGTGTGAGTTACAGAGTTAGATTTATCTTGCAGATAAATAAGTTTGCAGAGATTATGAGATCTAGGAGATCAACCAGGTGGTAAATGATGAGGGGAATTCCCTAGGTACTTTCTTCAAAGAGAGGGTCTGTCTAGGAGGAATGCCCCAATATCTACTCCGTAGTCTCTACAACCAGGGGGAGAGAAGGACCCCAGGGGCAGGGAGTACAGAGGAAGTATGAGTTTTAGAATTGATTTCATCATTTAGAATCATGGATTTCTGGAGATGGTGAAATCCAGGAGATTAGCTGGGTGAGCAATGAAGTTCAAAGTACATGAAAATACTCAGCAAAACCAGTTACATTCAGAATAAATGGATTTATAGTATGTGAGTAGGTGTGAAAAAATATACATGGACCTATATTTCTTCTCTGATATAAACTGATAATTATTAGATTACATTTCTGGCTTCTGAGTGAAGAGTTGGTCCTACACGGCAATACTCAAAGTCTCTAGAATCACACATATCAAATGATACAGAAAAAATTGACCAAACTCAAGTTCTAACCAACCTGTACTTCATTCCATCCTTCACATGGAAATAGATATGTAGCAACCAATTTTTCAAAAAGAAGTAAAACAAAGAGATAAAGGAAAGGAAAGAAGGCAAAATAGTGACAGAGGGAAAAGGGATGGAAACCAGTCAAAACCTAGCAGAAAGGATTATGGAAAAAAGGAAGGGATGAACTAAGTAGGAATGGGAAGGAACAATGAGATAATAGTGGCAGGATTCAAAAAACGATCCTGACAAGGTAGAATAATAAGCTGAATTTTAAAAGAACAAATTGAACAGGGATAAAAAGTAGTCTTATATATCGATTCAAGAAACAAACTTAACTAGAATACTCGGGCTCACAAAGTATTTCACAGACATCATTACGTTTGATCCTCACAACAATCCCATTATGTACATACTATTATTATCTCCATTTTATTGATGAAGAAAGCAAGGCTGGGAAAGGTAAAGTTACTTGTTCAGGCTCTTATGGCTAGCTAGCAAAGGGGTGAAGTCAGTTTCAAACTCTATCTACTATGCCAAGCTATCTCTAAGGCTTAGTTAGAATGAAGTTTATATGAAGAAGTTGTTTAGATTGTACAACTTCCTCAGGTCTCATCTGACTAGCAGAAATCTCTTTAAGACTGAAGGCTCCTTGCACTGTTTGTTGTGGCAACAAAACTGGAAAATGAGGGGATGCCCTTCGATTGGGGAATGGCTGAACAAACTGTGGTATACGATGGTGGTGGAATACTATTGTGCTGTAAGGAATGATGAACTGCCTGATTTCTATATGAACTGTTAAGACCTACATGAACTGATGCAGAGAGAAATGAACAGAACCAGGAGAACATTGTACATAGTAACTGAAACACTGTGGGGCAATGAAATGTGATAGACTTTGCTTCTAAGAGCAATGCAACAATCCAGGATGACTCTGAGGGGCTTATGAGAAAGAACGCTATCCACAACTAGAGAATTAACTGTGGGAGTAGAAATCCAGAAGAAAATATGATTTATGACTTGTTTATTTGGCTGTATGATTTGGTGTTTTGGTTTTAAAAGATTTTCACAAAAATGAATGATCTGGAAATAGATTTTAAGCGATAATACATGTATAACCCAGTGGAAATGCCTGTCAACTCTGGGAGTGGAGAGGGAAGAGGAGAGGGAGACAACATGAACCACGTAGCCATAGGAAAAATAAAAACATAAAATAAAATTTTAAAAGACTGAATAACTCATGTTTCTTGGTAGAATTCCAGACATTTTTAAGCAGTGAAGGAGATATATCTTTCAAGAAGAAAAGCTTTTGGTGCACCCCCTCAAATCACATCTGCTCACTCCTAAGAGTAGCAGTGTCTCTCCTGATAAGGCCTGAGATATTCTATGACTCTTCAAATGAATATGATTCTGTCACAGGGTATAATATAATAGAAAGTATTAGAGAGGCACACAAGGGGATTGCAAAGCTTCCTATGAAGCCTTCCTGTCTCTTCTCTCTCCCTCTTTCAATCAATGGCAGATTCATATATTTTAACCACAGCTATTATTACTTCAGTGTTTGAAGTCTTTCAGGATCTTCCTACTGCTTATGAAACAATGTACAAATTCCTTAGCCTGGCATCTAAGGCCCTCCACAATCACTTCTCTCATTGTATTTCATTTTACCTAAGCTACATCTCAGTCAAACTAGACTATTTACCACAATATGCACAAGCCCAAAATTTTCCAATGTCCTGGTCATGCCATTTTCTAAACAAGAAAAGAACTTTCTTCACCACTCCCTGTAATAATCCTAATGGTTCTAAAAAGACTTCATCAACTTGTCACTCACTCAGTGATCAAATCAGGAGTGACATTTCTTTTTTTAACTCATACAACAGATTTTGACCTCTCTCATACAGTTATATTTACAGTATTAGAAGCCTTTATATGTACGCCCCATCTACTTTACTAAACAGTAAGCTCCTTCAAGGCAGGCACTGTGTCTTTTTTATCTTAAGTTAGAATAAGTGCTTATTGCCATTTTATTTTTGTTGAGATATTTAGCTCTAGTTCCCACTAACATGGAAATTAAAATTAAATGTCTCATCTCTTTTGTTCTTTGGTTTTGCATGTAGTAAGCCTTTAATAAGTGTTTTTCTTTCATTTATTCCTAAGGGCCACCCATTTCCATATTCTCCAATCACTTTATAGGAAGTGACCAAGTACTAGGGGAAGTCACGGTCAAACTCCTGATAGATACCTGGGGGAATCATGGCAGCATGACATGGCACAAGAGTCATTAGGGTGATTAACTTTCAACATTAGAAATGGAGGAAACAATACTTCCTACAGGGTCTCTCAGGTGCATCGGTAAATGAGTCATAGCTATGAGTCTAAATTAAGCAACACTTTCTATCGCCTCAAGGCCAGGGTCGAACTGTTCCAATTTAAACCACCACCAAAACAGCCATTTATCAAAATGACCAAGGACCAAAGAGAGCCAAGGGAAAACTACCTGTTTGGGAGGGTAAAAGTTATTTTCATAAAATGAAATCTCAGACCTACTTCCCTATTTACTACAGATGAGCTAGCTGAAGTACCTAATGACTGCTGAACTTAGCCTTTTTATTATTTGGATATTCTGAATTTGGTGTTTTCCTAACCAAGGCATAAAGACAAATTCTCTCCACTTCTCATATCCATTGATCTACTGAATCTCAAACCACATTCACTTTTCACAATTTAAAATTATACCATGGAAAGACGTTTGTCAACATTAAAACACTTATTTAAAACCAATGACATTATATGTTGCTTACTTTGTTTATCTTTATTTCTTTGTTAGTTCTTTGCTCCTCTTGGGGTAGGAGGAGTCATTGGCAAGTGGCAGTCATGCTAAAACCATCAATTAAAAGAGGGAGAGGAGGAATCCGTGATAACAATAGCGTAAAATTTGCCTAATCCTGGTAACATACTTAAAATTGCAAAGCCCTGACAAAAGCACCACTAAAGAGTCGCAGAGAGAACAATATGAATGACTCTATACAGATTTTTACTTTCAGTATAACTGACAGGCCAAAGCTCTAAATCTTTGCTGTAAAGACAATACTGCTGTTTCCATCTCCTGTCATGACCTAAATCAAACTTGATTTTGAACCCTACTCATTTTATTATGTATTTTAACTTCACTATGCTACAACAAAATGCTCATTATTAATAGACTAAATAGCTTGAATACCCCCAAAATCCCCTCTTAAAATACTCATGGCTTTTTCTTAAGTCCTAGTAAGGGTTTGTAATACTCGAGAAAATCACTCCCTGGTGAAGTACTTTGCAAATAAGCAATAGAAATATGTACACCAATGCCTCAGTAAATATATACACAAGTCAAATGCAGGAAACAGTGCCTACATTTATAGAGTTCACGCTAGTCTTTTACAAAATGATGAGGCTTTACAGCTTCCTAGAATCCATTTGACAAGTAAACACTATTACTAACATAATTAAAAATGACAAAGTCAAAATAGGTTTCAATAAAGGACATATGCCAATGTGACATGGAAGAGAAGTAAGGCGCTTCTCCATTTAAACAACTCCTCTCTCTTTCTGTTATCAGCTCAAGTCTCCCACTCTGGATTATCTAAAAGGCTTCCAACTTGTCTCCCTTCTTCCAATCTTTTCCATCTCCAATCTATTCTGCATTTAAGTATCCAATGATGGTGTCATTTAGGAAAATGAGTATTTGGATGAGCCCTCAAACATTGTCTGTCAATAAGTTGAAGGTATTAATTTCTTTTAATTCTTTTTCTTAAAGAAATAGTTCTATTTCTTCTAATTCAATTTCACATATTCACATATTGACAATTTCACACTGAGCATTTACTATGCAAACGATGGGACATGATGAATCAGCTTTATGCAATTGGAGGAAGGCTCTAATTATATCATTAAACTCATAGCATTCTGTTGATCAAAGCAGAAATTGAGCATAATCAATACCTCAGGCATACCAATGTACTTAAAAGGCATGTAGTTTTCCACAAACATTTCAACAACCAAGTAGGAAAAAAACTAAATGGTATGAGGTGCAAACATGAGTAACATTTCAGGAGCCTTCCATAGTTCTTTTGAGTTTGAAAAAGCAACTGTTATAAGACTGTTCTTTCACTGATCTAACTGATCATTCTTCAGCATAATAATATACAGGGTAGGGTCTGAAAGTTTCTGCAAATAAATAAGCTCTCATTATTCTTCTTCAGAGATCTTAGCATACCGGGCAATGAGATACTGAAACACCAGTTTAATAAGACCCACAACATCAAAGTTAGATCCTTTCTATCACCTTTCTATTGAATACATTAGAAAGATGATGAGTGAAAGCAAATATTCACAACCTCCCCCACCTATAAACATTGGAATAACAACCTAGAAAGAGAAGGAAATTGTTTCCCGTCTAGGTGCTGATGAGTAGATATCTACACATCTCTTGTGTTATCTCTTGAGGACAGTGGTTAAGTCTTATATTTCTTTGTTAAATTCCATAGTATAGTATGTGTAGGGCAATGAAGGGAGAAGATAGGTAATAAATTTGTGCTGAATGAAGAAAGGAAAAAAAGAAGAAAGAAATGATGTGGGCAAAAATGTCAGTTGCCTAATTAAAGATTTGGAGGATTTTTCTTTTCAATTGACAAGAAAGCTCTAATATTAGCAGCATATTAAGTTTCAGCACTTTTAACATATAAGAGAATCAGACTAACTATAAAATGAACTACCAAGCACATACATATCCAGGCAAGAGCAGGCATTGTGGTCTTAGGAGAAGATCATGACAGAAAAACTGGGTTCTAGCTATAATTCTATTATTAACACTTTATAATTGTGCAAATTTTTCTATATGTTACTGCCAATTATGAGTTAATAAAAGGTTGCCAGGATATCTGTAAATTGAAAGAAATCTAATATTTTTTAAAGAAGACTTATCTAAGAATATAAAAATATTGCACCAATATTGAACCTTTTAAAAGAGAATGGTAAAGTCAACATCATAGTTGATCCCTCTCTTTGTCCCATTAATCTCTTAGGAGCCACAAAGGATAGCCTGCAGGGTACCTTGGGCCATAATTTAGCCATCTATGTTTGCACATGTGCTTGTCTGTGTATATGTGTGTGTGTGTGGGGGGGTGTCTTTAAAAATCCTGCTACCTTCTAAATATCTTATTATTCTTTGTTTACTCTTGGTAGGCAACTGAGAAAAGCCTAGCTACCTGCCTAATCTTTAATCCTGTCTCCCTTTCACTTAGCTTCACTTTTCCTAGTGGACAAAGATCAAGTGATTTCTACCAATTGCCACCTTGAGGCAGGTAAGCTGACCTAGCTGAAGAAGCAAGCCACCACAAGGGAGATGTAGGAAACAGCATGTGCAAGGAAGGTCAAAATCATTGCTATCATGTCAACCACCACCTCTCCTCAGATATCAATGGAGATAGCCCACGACCTTGAACCCAAGAGGCTTGAGAATAGCACAGTCATCTTAAGAGAAATAATCACTATGGAGAAGGGATCTACTTTCCTCACTGTCACCACTTGACTAACTGCCACCAATGAATAATGAATTCAGACCAAACCTACAGCATCATTAAAGGAAGTCTCATTGCCAAAGTCCTTGACTCTGTCACAAGTGACTATGAAAGAAATAATCTATCACAATATGCATTTTTGTTTGCAACCTAAGGACCATGACAGCTTTCCATCTGGTTTACACCTGAAGCTTCTAATATGTGTTGTCTCCCTTATTAGAATGTCAGCTACCTGAGAGCAGGGACTATTTAACTTTTCTATTTCTATCCCCAGGGCTTAGTACAGTGCTTTCTCCATGGGAAATATTAAATCAGTAGGATGCCTTTTCTGCTATGTATCAATCTGGGCAATATGCAGTTTTCACCCCCTTTGTTTTCCAATGTGGGTGGCTAAATTGCTATCAATCAAATAATTGTGTGGCATCATGGGAATCAAAGCAAATTATTCTACTATCATTTATAAATGGGATCATTTGGAAAATATAAATAGAAAATACTTCTGTTTGAACTCTGAGGACATCCTCCATGAAACTAGAAAATACCTTAGATGAGTATATTTCTTTCCCTCTTTATGCCTTGCTTGTAATTAATATTCGGTAGGCTTATTGAACAAAATCACTTCCATTTTTTATCAGTCATATAATCTTGAATTATTTAAAAATACACATGAATGAAATAACTGTGATTCAAATATCTTTTTTAAGCTGAACATTAGACATGGGAAGATCTTATAATCTCTAGACATGTCAACCAATGATACAACTACGAAAAATAGTTTACTGTAGAAATTAATTTACAAAAGTCAACTATTGATCTCTCATGTCATCATCAAGGATATCATTTGATATGTGCACTGGCTATCCTCATGAAGATTTTCTAAAGACAAAAATATAAAGATATGGGAAAGCATTTGCCACTGTCTTCCTGAATGTTTTCTTGGGGATAAAAAATGATGTGCTTACTATGTTCCAGGCACTGTAAAATAAATTTATATAAGTCAATGTTCTGACTAGTTGTCATGTGATTCTGATAGCAAGGACATATAGTATCTTCTGGCTTAGTTAGTTTGGAGCCCTCTTCAGCCTCCTTATTAGCAAGAAATGGTGATGGACTTCATTTCTTTCTACATGTCCATTTCTCATTTTTCAGAGCCAACAGTTTATTTAATGAGGACAGGCTGGAAATGCGATAATGGGAAACGCTATCTCAATTTCAACTGTTTATTAAATTTGTAATTTACTTGGCTACTGTATTAATCAATAATGTCTGACCAAAGACAGATAATGGATTCTAAAATTACTACTACAGCTGGAACTAGTCACTGGTCTTTTTTTAAGCTTCCGATTTTTAGCTGCTCAGTCACAACCAAATATACGGAAACTATTATGTCACTATTTTCTTGTACTCATTCTTATGGAAAGTGATGGTAGTTGTAGCATATTTCTTTAATTTTAATAATTATAGGATATATGTTATGGGCTTCAGACGATTGCTAGTCCCCTATGAACACCCTTCATCCTAATGAAGAATAGTTTGAAAAAATTAGAATGCTTCTTAAATTATAATAAATAGGAAGTGTTACTCTACTATTCATGGAAGACCAGGGTCTTTTGGCCATTTCTTAACTTTTAACATATTTAAACAGCACCAAGGACTAAAAGTGCTTCCTCTCTATCTGTCATACTAAAAGAAGTACCCACACCAAGGAAATAACAGATCTGAAGTGTCTAAGTATTAAAGTGCCAGGAATGAAATATCTCACAAAGGGATATTGGAGGTGCCTTCTCTTGAATATTTATTTACCAGGCAAAATTATTTATAAAACTGTAAAAATGTGACTTTCCCAGATAGTTACTTAAATATTTTTACACATCATACAAACTAATGACAACAAAAGAAAATCAGGACTTATGTTACTATTCAAAACCTATCAAACTATATTAATCCCACAAGTACATTTTCTCCATTTGAGAAATGACAAATTCACCATTTGTGTATAATATGAAACTACTATCTCATCGTCCATTAAAATCACTTCAATGTTTCTCCTCAAAGTTAATTGGAATAAATAAAATCATAAAAAAACACTAGAAAGAGTTTATTTCTAAAAGTAGACATAAAATGGTTTAATAAATGGTTAAAAACACTAATCAATGAAATGAGAAGCATTTTACAATTTATGCTTATCTCACTGCTTTCGAAGGTAGGAAGGAAGGAAGGTAGGAAGGAAGGAAAATAGGGGGGGGAGGGTTTATCAAAATATTCATAAAAGCACTTATTGTGACAACTAAAAAGTGATAAGTGTCAGTCCATTCCAGAATGGCTCAAAAAATTGTAGTATATCAATGAAATGGAACACAAATATACGGTAAAAACAAAAACAAGGAATTTAGAGAAACATGGGAATACTCTTATGAAGTAATGCAGAATAGAGCAGACAGGGGACTTCTGATTATGATAGCAATATATATGAAAGGCTGTAGAGAAGCCCAGTTCTCCTACATAAATCCCCTCAATTACCTGAAATACAGACCAGGAAGATTAATGATAAAGAAAAAAAAGAAATAAACGTGAACTCTGTCCATCAAGTGTAGAATTACACAAATGAGGGTCATAGCTGGCACAGACAAGCCAAAATGACCTTGAATCAAACTGGAAGTTAAGGGAGGCATGGACAAAGGAGAAGAAAAATCCAAACCTGAATCAAAATACAGAGTCTGAACCATGAACTGAGGAAACAAGAACCAAAAAAAAAATACAAAACCACTAATGAAACTGAAGCTAATTGTCAATATTCAAAAGGAAAATTCACAACAAATGGTGGAATAAAGGAAATTATTAGAAATTATTTTGCTGAAGCATATGGCAATAAAACTAAAACCTAAGATGAAATGGACAGATATTTACAAAAAAAGAAAAAAGTATTCAGATTAAAGAAAAGAGAAGGGGAAGCTGGATGACTCAGTGGATTGATACCTAGACCCATAGAGGGGAGGTTCTGGGTTCAAATCTGGTCTCAGACACTTCCTAGCTGTGTGACTCTGGGCAAGTCACTTAAACCCCATGGCCTACCCTTACCACCCTTCTGCCTTTGAACCAATACACAGTATGGATTCTTAGATGGAAAATAAGGGTTGAAAAAAAAGAAAGAAAAGAGAACCAAGAGAACAATATACACAATGAGTGTATCATCAACCATAAAAGTCAGCTAAACTCTGGTTACCTGGGGAACAGGAACCTCTCAGCATAGAGGTAGGAGACTACAGGGGAGCAATGCCACAGATATTGTCAGATTTGATTGATTTGGGGGGGTAGTTTTGCTTATTTGTTTTTTGTTTTTATGTATAAGGCAGGGTTTAAGACAATTTTCAAAACCAGAAATGGAAGCTATCAGTAGGCACATGAAAGAATGTTCCTCATTGCTTAAAAAGAGAAATGGAAATTTAAATAATATATCACAACAATCTTTTAAGCAGATCATCAATGAAATATATGGTAATGGTTAAGAGGGCTATAAGGACAAGTACACTAATGTGGACATGTGAATTGGTTGAACTGTTCTGGAAAACCATTTGGAATTTTGCAAGCAATGTTACTAAACTTTACATAAAGTTTGCTTACTACTAGGAAGAGATAATGTGGAAATCAAATATAGAAGAAAAGGCCTCACATTTACAAAAATATCTATAGTAGGACCTTTATAACAGCAAATGTTAAAAAGAAAATGAATGTCCAAATATTAGAGAATGACCCCAAAATGTGGAATATGAATATAATAAAAAATGTTACTAGTCCATAAAAAACAAAGAATTCAGGGAACCTAAAGACATAAACTTTCGCAAATAGGGGAAAAAACAGCTTATGTCTACAATAACTAAAAGGAAAGCAGCATCCATAGATGTCAGCAATCTGCATAGGGTAGTGCCAATGGGACTGTAGAGCACTGATGCTCTACCTCTAAACAGAGATGTTGGCATATCGTGCCCAAAACAGAGCTGCAGGGCTTGAAAGAATTCTACTTCAACCCCTCCATTTCCCAGAATATGTAAATGAAGGAGATAAAGAGCTTAATTTAGGTCAGTGGTTCCCAAACTTTTTTGGCCTACCCCCCTTTCCAGAAAAAATATTACTTAGCGCCCTGGAAATTAAATTTTTTTTTAATTTTAGTAGCAATTAATAGGAAAGATATATGTATTAATGTTTCTACCTTTTTCATAAAATATAGTAAAGAAAGGTATAAATTAGAAACATTGAACTTTGAAATTATGAAACTATTTATTGAACTCAGAAATGTACCTGTGACCATCACTGCCTCCCTGGATTGCTGCAGCACCCACCAGGGGGTGGTGGCACCCACTTTGGGAATCACTGATTTAGGTGCTTGTTCCAAAGTCTCCCAAGTTGTAAAGATCAGAGATGGATTTTGAACCTTAGAACTCTGACTCCAAAGGCAGTGAGCTTTCCCCTTTACCATTATGCTCATTCTCTGGTCAACAGACACAGAAACAAGCACGTATAATCAGATTTGCTTAATGTGTTGATTTGTTTTGTTTAACTTTTACTTTTGATTACAAATAAGGATAGGGAGAGAACAGTAAAGTTTTGTTTTTAAAGAGCAAGAACCAAACATTAAACACACACACACACACACACACGCACACACACACACACACACACACACACAGGTTCATTAGGGTAGAGCATACTAAAGAATCAGCAATAAAGTGAAAGACAAGAGTCATAAGTAAAATTATAAAAATAATAAAAAGGAAAATCTCAATATAATAATGAAAATATGAACTCACAAAGTAATAGTTAATTTTGGTATCCTAACCATCATCACAGAATGTTAGAGAGTTCAAAAGGGCCTCACAGGCCAAGTAATCTAGCCTAGATTCATTATAATATACCAGAGAATTGTCAGGGCTCTATTTTAAGACCTCTAATGAGGGAGAAATCACTAACTAGCATTGCAACCCATTCCACCTTGGAATAGATCTAATTGTTAGGAAAGTTTTCCTGCACAATTTAAGATGACTTAAAATGACCTCTTTGCAAATTCCACTCATTGCTCCTAGTTCTGGCCTCTAGAACAAAACAAAACAAGTCTAATCACCCATCCACAAGAGAGCCCTACAAATAACTGGGGACAGTTACTACATCTTTCAGGTGTCTCCTTTTCTGTAGGCTAATTATGCCTAATTTTTTCAGCCAATCCTCATGTGGAATGACCTCAAAGCTCTTTAGCCTAGTCGCACCCTTCTGTAAGCTCTTCATCTTATATATCAACATCCTTAAACTATGGTGTCCAAAATGGAACACAGTTCTCCTATTGTATTACCAGAGCAGAGTACAAAAAGATTGTTACCTTCTTTTTCTTCCTTTTTTTTTTAACTTTTTTAGCATCATGTTGTTAACTCATATTGAGCTTACAATCTACTAAAAGCCTCAAATATTGTTTGGACAAAATTCTGTTTAACTCTGTCTCCCTGACCCTGGATTTGTGAAATTGATGTTTGGGAAGCCCAGTGTAGGTCTTTCCATTGATCCCTCCTAAATGTCATCTTCGGAGATTTGGGCCCATGCGCCTGCCTACCAAGGTCTATTCTGACACCCACTGTGTTATAAGTATTCCAGCCAGCATCACATATCAGCAAATCTGATGAGCATACTAGCCATGCTTTTATCTTAATACATGATCAAAATGTTAAGTAGCACAGGGCCAAGCATAGATCCATAAGACCTTTTACTGGAAGCTTCCTGCCAAATCAAGTCAGAAATGGTATAATTCTTTATCTTTATGCCCCCACCATATCACATAGGGCTTTCTGCACAGTAGGTCCTTAATAATAAAAATGTTGGTTGAATGAGGTCTCAATTAACCAGAATATTTGGGGTCATAAACATTTCAGTTAAGTTTCTCATTAACTAAAGATTGAAGCTTCATCACTACCCTTTTTATTTAAAAACATGTTGTTGAAAATCCTTCATCAATATGGTATCAAGTCGACTTTCCTCTTTTAATAACTATATAATTGAATCTTGTATGGCCTGAGGGTCATCATTATATGCATCAATCATCAGATTATTGGGCTACAGATGTGCTAAGAGTAAGAGATTAAGCCAAATGTGTACTGACCCCTCACTGCGGATTACTCATAATCTCAAATAATTTCAAAAACATGCACTGATTAAAATGCCTATTTCCATAGGTTTATAAACTATAATTTGTTAACTTACAAGCAAAACACTCCTTAGTGATTTCATATACTGTGTGGCTCAAGAGAAAACACTTTAATTACTGTAAAATAAATATTAATGATGGGGAAAGCATGCTTCTTGCAGCTTTTAGGTATACTAAAGGTGGACAAAATGATGAAAATTTTTTTCACATTTCTACTCTTTTCTATTTCCCTGCTTGACCCCTGAAAGAAACCCAAAACATGATGCATTGTGAAAAGGCCAAGACATGAGGAAAACAGAAGATTCTAAGGAAACAAATAATACATAAATTTATAAAGCCCATCTCTTGTCACTTCCTGACCAAATATACTGGCAAGATACTCTTCAATGGCTACATAATCTTGCCTTCATGGAGACTTCATTCAGTAGTACACATTGTAAATCATTCATGTCTTCCCATCCCATATATTTCTTGTTCATGACTTCCATACATCCATCATCAATGTAAAAAGTGAGCTGTCCAACAATTCTCCCTCCGTTTCATTACATGACCAGCTCACTCTTTGCATTCAGATATCATCTACGATGATTTCCTTTACACCACTTCTGCCCAATTCTTCACTGGAACCTATTCACACACACCAGTGCAGACTCACAAAGAATTCCTCAGATAGTTTAGAAGCCTGAACTTTAAAATAAAGTCAAACTGATGTAAATACACTATTATAATTCAGTATTAGATCAGGCTCTCATTCTCTGACAAAAATTCTTAATTATGGGCAAAACCAGGATCTGTCAACACTTTCATTCTTAGTAAAGTCCTACTGCAATTAACCTGTAGACAGCTCCATAGCAATTGGTAGAAGTGATAGAAGAAAAGAGATTGGTAAAAAGGGCCTCGATATCCCAATCTGGAGTAAAAAGATGGAAAAAGCATGCATGAATCTCTTTGGTGCAAGTCATAAGAAATGTTCATTGAATTAAATAGATATTTTTATGAATTCAGTGCCTTTCACGTGCTTCATAAATGTTTCTTGAATTGAAAAATGGTATCTACTGTGGCTGCCCTTTTGCTTACTTCCTGATTCTCAACCCTGTTTCCAGAAGATAGTTGGCTCCAGAGCATTGTGAGACAAATGAGATATCAATATCTAAGTTCAATACATTGTCTTCTAAAAGATCAGCTACTATTTTCCATTTATACATTACATGCAAGCAGTTTTCAACTTACAAAGAGGTTTCAAAAGTTTTTCTGTGTGCTCTAAGAAATGAAGAGAATGCTCTCAGAAAAACCTGCAAAGACTTACATGAACTGATACAAAGTAAAGTGAGCAGAACCAAGAGAACTCTGTACACAGTGACAGCAATACTGTACAGTGATCAATTGTGAATAACTTAGCTATTCTCAAGCAATACAATGATCTGGGACAATTTCAAAGAATTCATAATTAAAAATGATATCCACTTCCAGAGAAAGAATTGATGGAGTCTGAATGCAGATAAATGTAAACTTTTTAAAATTTTATTTTTCTTGCATTTCTTTTTCTGGTCTGTGTTTTCTTTCACAACATGACTAATATGGAAAAAAATGTAGAGTCTATCTACCTCCAAAGAAAGAATTGATGAAATCTAAAAGAAGATTGAAGTATATTAATTTTTCACTTTATTTTCTTCAAAGATTTTTATATGTGTCTTCTACAACATGATTAATATGGCAAAATGTTTTTGCATGATTATACAAGTAGAACCTATATCAGATTACTTATTGTCTCAAGAAGTGGGGAGGGGACTGAGAGAATTTGTAACACAAAGTTTTTTAAATGCTATAAAGTATTTGTACAGGGTAAGCTAGATGACTCAGAGGATTGAAAACTAGGCCCAGAAGCAGGAGGACCTGGGTTCAAATCTAGACTCAGACACTTCTGGGCAAATCACTTAACACCCCCTTCCCCCACTGCCTAGCATTTACCACCTTGCAACCAATATACAGTATTGAATCTAAAATGGATAAGAGATTTTTTTAAGTGTTTGTACATGTAATTGGGAAAAATAAATTATCACCACAAAAAAAAGTCTGTGGGAGCTCAAAACAAGTTTTTCCCATGGAAAATGGTACAAATGGTATTTAGGTTCCCAGCTCATAAACTAGAACCTTTTAAGCCTATGATATCACTTAACAACAACAACAATAGGATTATTAGTTTTCATTGTTCTCTGGGAATTAATATATTACAAATGCCAGGAACACCTAATTCCCCCTCCTTCTCTCTCTCTCTCTCTCTCTCTCTCTTTCTCTCTTCTTCCCTCTTTCTCCCTTTCCCTCTCTCCTTCTGTCCCTCTCTCCCTCTTCCTCCCCATTCTAATACAGTCCTAATCTCTACAAGATAATTCAGTTCCTCCCACCCTGTGGCTCTTCATGAAAATAGATTTCTTGCTTCCTCTCCTCCTCCTCTTCTTTCACAAAATCAGGTCTTTATGCAGGAACATTAAGTACATAAACAAGAAGGAATTGTTCAGAAGTAAGGGGAAAACTCCAAAATTGTGTTTGCATTTCAGGAATATTCCATATATTAAAATACACCTTAAATCAGAGTCAGCATCATTGTTAATAAGTATTTACTAAGTATTATGTGCCAGGCATAGTGTTAAGCATTGGGGATACAGAGAAAAGCTAGCAAAGTCAAGAAGAAAATAACATACAAGATACATACAACATTAGGTATAACAAGACAAACTGGAGATAACCTCAGAAGAAAATCCTACCATTATGGGGGAACAGTAAAAACTTCCTGAAGAACCCTAGGAAGCCAGAATGCAGAAACGAGGAGGAAGAACATTTCAGCATAGGAGACAGCCAGTACAAAGGCTTAGAGGCAGACCATTGAGTATTATATGTCAAGAACAATGAATAAGCCAAAATCATTTGATTATAAAGCATTCAGAGAGCAGCCTAACAAGACTGGGAAGGTAGGAAGGGGCCAGGTGTGAAAGAGCTTGAAAAGCCAAACTTGTTTTTTATATTTGATACTGGATGCAATAGAGAGTCACTGGAGTTTATTAAATAGGATACTGGCAAGGTAAAACCTGAAATTCAAGAGTTTGGCAGCTAAGAAGAGGATAGACAGGAGTCAGAAGAAACTTGAAAGCAGGGAGAATAACCAATAAGCTAATACAATCTAGTCTAGGTGTGAGGTGATAAGGACAGCTATCAGAGCAGAGGCCCTGTGAGTGGAAAGAAGGCATATACTGCATAGGAGAGATGTTGTAAAGGTAGAAAAGACAATATTTGGTAATGGAACAGATAGAGGGAATGAATGGGAAAGAGCAGTAGTAGATGACACTGAGGTTAGGAGCCTGGGTGATTGGGTGGATGATGGAGCCTTCAACAATAAGAGGGACTGCTAGAAATTCGCATATTATTGGGAGTTCTATTAATTCTCTTGAAACAGACACAATGCCTATACCATAGCTTCCTATACTTAGCAGATCTCATTAGCTGGCAGTATCACATGGAATTAGAATTTCAAACACATTTCAGATCACTCAAGCAGGAATAATTCATGAGCAAACAGTTGATAAGTAGTTAGTTTCTGTTTAAGCATAAAGAGTAGGAGCTCTGTTTCCTGAGAGCAACTTATACAAAGAAATACTAAGAGTTGTGAATAACCAATGGACTATAAAACTGTGCATAACCTTTGACCCAGCAATACCACTACTAAGTCTATATGTCAAAGAGGTCAAAGAAAAAAGAAAAGAACCAATTTGTACAAAAATATTTATAGCAGCTCTTTCTGTGGTGGCAAAGAATTGGAAATTAAAGGAATACCCATCATTGGAGAATGGCTGAACAAATTGTGGTATATGACAGTGATGGAATAATATAGTGCTATAAGAAAAAATTAGAAGAATGATCTCAGAAAAACCTGGAAAGGTTTTTATATGACCTGATGCCACGTGAAGTGACAAAACGAGAACAATGTATACAATAACATTAAGTTAGCAATAATGACTAACTGGGAAAGACTTAGCTAGACAACAATCTAAGACAATTCCAAAGGACTATGATGAAAAATGAGAGAAAGGATGAACTAAGTGTAGAATAAAACATATTTTTGTCATATTTTTCTTGGGGTTCTTATATGTATTTTCTTCTGTAACATGGGTAACATGGAAATATGTTTTCCATTAATTCAAATGTATAAATGCAACCATATTGCTTGCCTTCTTGAGGGATAGAGGAAGAACAGGAGAGAGGAAGAAAATTTGGAACTCAAAAAAATTTTAAATGAATGTTAAATTTTTAATGTACTTTAGAAATAGTGAAATAAATAAAATTCATTAAAAACAAAGAATTACTAAGGAAATTATCAGAAAAGCATTCATTGTACAGGGATATCAGAGGAGCTTAATATACAAACTACTTTTATCTGCTTTGTGAAAAGAGCAAAGAGGAGAAATTGCAAATGACTAACTCTGGGCACCTAATTAGGATTTGTTTTTGGGCAAATTGATCACTAGATGTATGACCCTTGGCACATAACTTCATCACACTATCCACTATAACAGAATGACTCTCCTTGGAAAATATATATTTACAAAGTTAAAAAGTGAGGCTATATAAACTGATTATCTGGTTTATAAATTAGAAAAAATGACCAATTAAACCAAGAATAATACAAAACCTTTTGAAAATAAGAGAAAACTGAAAGTAATGAAAACTGAACTGATTTTTTCAAATGCTGGTAAAAGTAATACAACTGATTTTTGTATTTGATGTTTAGTCGATTAGTTGTGTCCAATTCTTCATGATCCCTTTAGGGTTGTTGTTTTATTTGGCAGAGATGCTGGATTGGTTGGCCATTTCCTTTTCTAGCTCTTTTTACAGATAAAAAACTGAGGCAAACAGGGTTAACTGACTCGACCAGGGTCACAGAGCTAAAATAAATAAATAAAAGGCCAGTTTTCTATCTGGGTCATCCAGACTCCTGGGCTAGCACTCAATCTACTATACCACACAGATGCCCTAATACAACTGATTAGCCATTATCAAACTTGAAAATGTGAAGAAAATCAAATTGTCAAAATTAAAAAAAACAAAACACAACGAATACAACAAATAGCAAATAAGAATTCTCAGAAATCTGTATACACAATTACACAGCACAAAATTGATCATCTAAAGGACATGGATGATTACCTACAAAAATATAAAATGCCCAAACTTAAAAAACAGAAAACATTTTAAATAACAAATCTCCAAAGGAAAAATGTATGAGTCATAAATATAAAAGTAAAGATGAATTTACAAATAAATCCTCTCTAATGTTTAGGGAAGAATTAAACTGGTACAATTTTTTTTATTAAAAAATTCTTTTTAAACAGAAAGAAAGAAGGCCCAGTTCTTTGTTTAAACAACAAAAAAAGTGCAGAGAAGGAAACCAAGAATGGATAAAACAGAAAAAGAGAATAAGCAAATCTTACTAATGAATAGTGATAAGAGCACTTTAAATAAAACTTTAGAGAGAATACAGTGATTTATCCAAAAATTATATATGACAATTATATTGAATTCAAACTGGGGAGGCAAAAATTATTCAGTGTTCAGGAAATTATCATAATTAGACACTTAAATGGGTCTGTGATCCATCCTGTGCAACCCCATTAGACAAATAGCAAAAAACACACCAAATACATTAAAAGAAGCAGAAAAGGCTTTCAACAAAATACAATCCTCACTAATTTTAAGACAAAAAGGTATGAGCACATAAGACTTTAAAGAATAAGACTGAAAGTAGATTTTTTTCTTTAAATAGAATTATGATAATATTAAATAGATTATAATTTTAACCAAGAAATAAAACTTTCCCCAAAAGTATAGGGGTAAAAGTAAGGATGTCATTTTTGTCCATTACAAATAATGGCTACAAAGATAGTTAAATTATGGTAATAAACATCAATGAAAATTGTCCATGTTTGTTTATCATATTTACTTTGAAATTTTTAAAGAATTCTCAAAAAAATTAACTGTACTTTATCATTTCAGGAAGAGAAACAAGACTCAAAATAAGTCTACAGACATGTTCAAAATTTCTAGATTTTATTTTTTTAAAAGCAGGAGACAGTAATAGGAGGATCAACTCCATTCAAAACAACTACAAAATGGGGGCAGCTGGGTAGCTCAGTGGATTGAGAGCCAGGCCTAGAGACAGGAGGTCCTAGGTTCAAATCCGGCCTCAGACACTTCCCAGCTGTGTGACCCTGGGCAAGTCACTTGACCCCCATTGCCTACCCTTACCAATCTTCCACCTATAAGTCAATGCACAGAAGTTAAGGGTTTAAAATTAAAAAAAAAAAACTACAAAATAATAAAAACATGAGGAAGTCAGTCTCCCAAGTAAGACACACCAAGGACACATAAATTTAGCTAAGAAGCCATTCTTTACCAAGATAAAAAGACAAATAACTGCAGAGACATTTGTTGTTCAAGACTCGTCCCTCAAAATAATAACAATAATGATAACTACCTTTATTGATTCATAGATTAAGTGATATACCAATTTACCAAGGGACTACTTTATAGACTTAAATAAAATAAAATTCTCAAAATTCTTCTCAAAAGAAGCCTGAAACTGGAGCTAGATGAAGCAATGCCACAAATGCATAAGCCACACTCATTCTCCAACAGAACCAGTCAAAGGTTATGAACAATTTTTAATACATTTTTATGATGCTTTTTACAACACTACAGTTAGCCCCAGTATCCTTTCCCCTCCTCCTAACAGAGAACCATCCCATAAGGCAAAAAAGTATTTTTAAAAGAGAAAAAAATCAACAGGACTGATCGATAATTTGAATAAACCCAAAAACATTTGCAATGTGATTCTCCCATATCCATGAAGGGATATGGTAGGTTGGTAGTGTCCTCTCATATCTACTTCATTTTAGTCCTGTTTGATCTTTATGATTTTGTTACATTCATTTTTAAATTTTTTTGGTGGCTAGTTGTTCTTTTCATTTACATTGCTGTAGGCACTGTGTATATTGTTTGACTGGCTTTGGTTACTTAGCTCTGTATCAGTTCATGCAGCTCTTTCCATGCTTCTCTACATTCATCCTATACATCCTTTCTTTTTTTTTTAAACCCTTACCTTCCATCTTGGAGTCAATACTATGTATCGGCTCCAAGGCAGAAGAGTGGTAAGGGCTAGGCAATGGGGGTTGAGTGACTTGCCCAGGGTCACACAGCTAGGAAGTATCTGAGGCTAGATTTGAACCTAGGACCTCCCGTCTCTAGGCCTGGCTCTCCATCCACTGAGCTACCCAGCTGCCCCCCCATACATTCTTTCTTAAAGCAAAGTAATATTCCATTATATTCACATATCATAATTTGTTTAGCCATTCCCCACTTGATGGGCATCTATTTTCTTCCAATTTTTTTGGCATTACAAAATGTGCTACTATATACATTTTAGTATATATGGGAACTTTTTTCTTGGTATTGGCTTCTTTGGGATATAAGTTGGATAATGGAGTTTCTGGCTTAAAGGGCATGAACATCTTAGTCAATTTATTTGCATAATTCCAAAATCCTTTCAAGATGGTTATACCATTTCACAGTTCTGCCAGCAATGTTTATAGTGTCTATCATTCCACAACTCCTCCAACATTGACTATTGTCATTTTTTGTCATCCTTTTCAATTTTCAGAGTGTTCAAGTAATATTTCTAAAACAAATTGCTCAGAAACTCAGACATTCCTATCTATGTGACCCTAGGCAAGTCACTTAACCACCATTGCCTAGCTCTTAATGATCTTTTGCCTTGGAACCAATGCTTATTATTGATTTTAAGACAGAAGGTAAGGGTTTTTAAAAAGAAAGAAAATAGTAAACCATCACAATCAAATAATTAATAAGAGAAATGTAAATGATATCCACTTGGAAATTTTATTTCTTACCTATCATATTGATAATTATGACAGATAAAACACAGAAATAGTCAGTATGAGAGGTTTTAGGGGCTAGCTGCTCCTCTAAGAGCATTTTATTCTTAATCAGCCTTTACTAAAAAGAAAAGGCTAAGACTTCCACTTCTTTTTTAACACATTCATCCTACTTCACCAGGAAATTAATCTAGATGCTTAAAGAGGCATATTAAGATCCTTCTCTTGAATTTACTGATATCTTGTTCCTTTTGCTCAGTAAATCTCTCCTTTTAGACTAGGATGAATGGTGCCATTTCATTGGATGCTTTTTCTAATGTCCAAGTGAAAAGTGTTGTTTGTGTGTGTGTGTGTGTGTGTGTGTGTGTGTGTGTGTGTGTGTGTGTATCTGTGTATAAGCAAGTATGGTATAATGGAATGAACACTGCCCTTGGAATCAAAAGATGTGGGTTCACCACCACTTGTGCTCCTTATTATTTGTGTGCCTACAGTGCGAGTCTTTAACATTTGTAGGTTTCAGTTTCAGGTTGGACCAAACAACCTCTGAAGTTGCACTCTAAAATTTGGTGGTGATTGTGATCTTGTGTGTGTGTGTCTGGACAGAATGTGCTCTTTTTGACCAAGGATACTTTTAGGTAGCTAGCATTTAAACATGGCAGAAAATAAACACTGCTATTACCTCTTAAGATATTTACTGGGTTTTCCCACTTGAAAAGCCTGCTGAAAGAATGTAATCGATGACAGAAAGACAAAAATTATTTTGACAAAACAAGCTGCTGACGCTAAAATGTTTAATGATTATTTGTCTCAAGGATGAGTGGGACTAAGCCATGTATAAAGTAAGATTAATAAAAGGCTGCAGAAAAAAAGACATTTCCTTTCCATGCTGTTTTTTGAATGAATTTCTTAAATACTATTTTTTTTTTATATTTTAACATAAATAATTAAAAAAGAATGTTAAAAGTAAAGCACTCTCTCTTGTTCAAAGGGGTTCTATAATACCCCAAGGAGATGGGGTTTCAAAGAAGAGTGAAGAGCAGATAAATTACATGAACGACATTTCTTTGGCTGTATATGCTAAACACCTTTAAAAATTAGTATGTCATCATGTCTTTCTTAGAGTCACTGTTATCCACTAAGTGAAAATGAACTAAATTTTACAACATAAAGGACTGCAATAAGAAATCTGCCTGACAAAAATGGATTAAATATATTAGGTCTTTCACATAAATAAACCAAATAAAACCTGGAAAGTGATATAAAAAGTTAAGATATTTTTTATCATTATGGTGAATCAAAGGGTCAATCATATTTTTTCCTTATGTTGGCATAAAACTGAAATGTCTTGGGATTCCTTTGTATAGTTTCAAAAGAAGCTACAGGAGATTCGGCCTTGCATTCAGAGGTGCGATGGGGAATATTGCTATACTGAAATGCACATCATTTCGCATAGGTAAAAAAAGGTATCTTTTGCAAATAAGGTAACTCCCACAGATTCAGATTTAAAGAAAAATGACAATTCTGATCACCGTAGATAAGTCTTTCCTTTAGCTTATTTAATACGATGCCATTAAGTAATGTATGAACATACAGAGAGAAATCAGGTGGAAGTTCTTTGTAACACTGAAACACTGAAAAGGCCAGGATTGCTGCTCGTGGGCACGACAACTGGACTGTGATGCCAGAGGTTTGAGAAACTCCTAGGGAAGGGGCTCCCTCATCCAGTGCAGCTGGTACACTAATAGTTTAAGCAATTTGCCCAGGGTCACAAAGTATGTGTCACAAGTAACACTTGATCTCAGGTGTTTGGCGGGGCTCCAACCATTATACCACACTGCCTCTCATCAAGCAGCTAGTTATACAATGTTACAAAAAATCTTACAAAATTACTAAGGGAAAAACTCCTCCAAGCTTACCCAAGACACTGCATACTAATTACAAATCATTCTTATCCATTCATTAAAATGGTCTCTTAAGAACTTCTACTAAGAAAGTTGTCAGTCTAATTCCAGTCTCAGCATCTCAAGAGTAATAAAGCTGAATTTCTTTCCATCTGGGCTTCCTTTCCCAACCCCATCCCCAAAGTATTAGTTGAATTTTACTGAATTTATCTCCACATATATACTCGAAAATTTCAGCTCCTACAGAAACTCCGTATTGTCAAATAGAGAGAATGCAAGCATAAATGCAAACATAAAAACATCCACTATGGGACTGTGCAAAAATATAGCAAACTGTGGAGCTGGAGTGTTCGAGGAGGCCAGCAGGTCCACAGAGCGTGAAGCTGCAGCCTTTATCATAGGCAGCTACGAGTACTACACGCAGCTGCGAACTAGGCCAACACCTTCTCTCTGTTTGTCTCCTCCTCATCCTCTCGGAGGCTCCCAAGCAGATATTCATTCTCCGCTTCACTCCAAAGAGTTCATATCTATTGTCCAAGATGTCTCCCAAATGGGATTGCAATCAGAAGACTGGGCTTTTAATCCAATTCTAGCTATCAACTAACTCGGTAACCTGCAACAAGTGACAACTTACTGCATCATAAAATGCAGAAGGTATAGACCAGATGATCTGTGTGGCAGGAGTCCCCTGGCTCAACATAAGTAACGTCATGTCAGGAGTCCAATGGAGTTGGATAAAGTGTTATATTGAGGGTCAAGAAGATCTGAGTTCAAAGCTTGCCTCAAAACCTCAGCATTTTCCCTCTCTTATCCTCCATGGCAGCACCTGCAGCACAAAGTGGTGAAGAATTTTTTTTTACATGAGAGAATGCATACCAAAAGCACTTTGCAAAGGGAAATGCTGGCTATCATTCTGTTAGAATAAGTCTAACTGACAAGTGCCAACAAACACTCACTTGTGATTGTACTCCTAGGTTTGCCTGCCTTTATCTTGGTTCTGGTACAGGCTGACTAAAGAGAGTAGGTGTTCCTCTGGATGGATGCCCCAGGGTAATAGAAGACTAGCAGGTTACAAAGGCTCTATTTCCCCTTCCCTGAACCCACAAAATGACGGGTTATAATGACTAGGGGATTTCTATATGCAGGTATCCCTATATGCAATTTCCCCCATTATGGTGTCAATATATTGCAGATTGGCATCAAAAATTAAATGGAAATCTGGAGGGAGTTTCGTAGAATCTACAGATGGCACGTGAAAGCCAGCGGATGAAACGGAAAAGGTTTAGAAACTCAGAAATGCATAAAATATATGTATAGTCTTGTATAATACTATATTTTAATACCATCAGTGGACAATTTCTTTTTAAACATTAAAATAAGTAAAAAATGAAAGTTTGCCAAAAGAATGAGAAAACCAGCAGACAACATACAGAGGCTAGAAACATAGAGCTACCTTCAAAAGTTTAGTAATATAGAGATTTATCTTTCATATATTGTATTATCCCTCCATATTAGGGAGAATTACTGTGTATTCCTCTTTCTGGGATCTGAGTCACAGATACCAATGACAGACCACTTCTTAATTAGCTACTCACCACTTAAAAGATGTCTTGGGATGGTGAAGGGAAGGGCTGAATAATGAGCTTCTAAAAATCTATTTATTAAGCTGCCTGAATCAGTTCAGGTCATCCCTGGTCACAAGAGAACCAGAAAGACTTGTCTCGCTTTATCAGTTATAAAGCTGGCCTAACCAATAAACCCGATATAATCAATAAACTTATACTCTTACTCCAAAAAATCACTCTGAAGATAATTTTAACTGTAACAGTAACTCATAAATGTATATAAAGTACTGTAAACAGCTCATAAAAGAAGAAGTAAAAAATTCAGACTTTTTTCTAGTACAAAAAGAGGGTCAAAATATAGTATACAGATTTTCCAGATCTCAGAGGGCACCATGCCCCTAACTTCTGTAATGCAGAAGGGATACTTGTATTCTAAAGACCAATGGAAAAACAGCTGCTAAGTAGAAGCCCACTCAGCCCACAGAGATACTTAATGTGTCAACTATTACTTCTCCCTGCCATGGCTGATAAAAAACTATGCACTGCCTTATATTCTAAATTGTAATAAAGTAGGCTTCCTTGTCAGGACATCTCCAAAGTCCCTTCTAGCTCTAATAGGTAGTTCTGGTAGCTGTCTGCGAGTATTTAAAGGGCTATAAAATGGAAAAGGGTTTATACCTGTGCTTGGCCCCAAAGGACAAAAGTAGTACCAATGGGGGAAATACTCACTATAATGATGGTGTATAAAAGTAAAAGGGAGAAAGGCATCCTCTAGAGGTGTGAGTTCCTTCTTCATTGAGAGTTATGAAACAAAGGCTGGAGGGCCAGTAGTCAAGAAAGTACACGTGATTATTTTTCAGGGTTGAGTTAAACTACTTGGTCACCAATGTCTTCTAAATGAAGATGGAATGAAAAGCATTTATTAAGTACTTGCCGTGTACAAGATACAGCAAGTACACATACAAAGATGAGACAGTCCCTACACTCAAGAAGCTTACATTTTAATTTAGGGGAGAAAACATATAGATGAAAATGTATTTTTGGAAAAAAGAAGGATTTTTAGTTTTGGTTACTAAGTGGGGAGAGAACATAAACAGCAGAAAGGCCGATGGCAAGATAGTCAGGAGCTCAAAAGCTGGATGTGAAACATGGTATGGTCTGGCGGGTGAGGGAAGGGCAGCAATACAGTGAGCAAGTTGAATTTGCATCCAATCATTTGCTATTAAAACAGAATTCACAAATTCTACCCCTTTAAGTTTATATTCCACCAGAACATGCAAGCTAGGGAAAGGGGGCAATGTTATATAAATATTTCTATTTCATTCATTTCTGATTTATATTACAAACAAGAAATAATACCCCAAATTGAAAACAGAGCAACAAATTTATTCAACATCATGACATCAAATATTCACAATATAGTATAACGATCAATATTAACTTTTTGGTAAATGAAAACTCAACCCAAAAGCAATCTTACATTGACAATTTAAAAAAGAAAGAATGAGAAAAAATTAAAATATTCTTTCATTGTTATAACATAACATTAATATTTGGCATAATTTGAGAATTAAATATCTGGTGATAGCTCACTGGTTTTGGGAAAAGACCTCATTAAAAGTCGATCAGATCTCTTTGGCGTACAAACCCAGCAATGCTATGGCTGGATCGAAGGGCAGGCAGTCTTTTACCACTCTTTGGGCATAGTTCCAAATTGCCATCCAGAATGGTTGGATCAGTTCACAACTCCACCAGCAATGTCATTAATGTCCCAATTTTGTCACATCCCCTCCAACATTCATTACTCTCCCCTGCTGTCATTTTAGCCAATCTCCTAGGTA
Source organism: Gracilinanus agilis (assembly GCF_016433145.1). Taxonomy (NCBI): domain Eukaryota; kingdom Metazoa; phylum Chordata; class Mammalia; order Didelphimorphia; family Didelphidae; genus Gracilinanus; species Gracilinanus agilis. The sequence goes on along the minus strand of NC_058136.1, from coordinate 50,669,662 downwards.
TGAGGTGGTACCTCAGAGTTGTTTTCATTTGCATTTCTCTAATTATTAGAGATTTAGAACACTTTCTCATGTGCTTATTGATAGTTTTGATTTCTTTATCTCATAATTGCTAGATTTGTACCCCAAAGAGATCATAGATAAACAAACTTGTACAAAGATATTTATAGCCACGCTTTTTGTGGTGGCAAAAAACTGGAAAAGGAGGGTATGCCCTTCAATTGGGGAATGGCTGAACAAATTGTGGTATATGCGGGTGATGGAATACTATTGTGCTAAAAGGAATAATAAACTGGAGGAATTCCATGTGAACTGGAAAGAC